>NW_022204090.1:0-74066 GCF_007655135.1 Punica granatum
CCCTTCCTTTGATCTTCCGTAGGGCCGAGTCCCTCGTTAGATCCCCCCAGGGCCGAGTCCCTTCCTTTGATCTCCGTAGGGCCGAGTCCCGTCGTTAGATCCCCCCAGGGCCGAGTCCCTTCCTTTGATCTTCCGTAGGGCCGAGTCCCGTCGTTAGATCCCCCAGGGCCGAGTCCCTTCCTTTGATCTTCCGTTGCCGAGTCCCGTCGTAGATCCCCCCAGGGCCGAGTCCCTTCCTTTGATCTTCCGTAGGGCCGAGTCCCGTCGTTAGATCCCCCCAGGGCCGAGTCCCTTCCTTTGATCTTCCGTAGGGCCGAGTCCCTCGTTAGATCCCCCACAGGGCCGAGTCCCTTCCTTTGAATCTTCCGGGGGAGCGGCCGAGGGCCGAGTCCGTTTAGATCCCCCCAGGGCCGAGTCCCTTCCTTTGATCTTCCGTAGGGCCGAGTCCCGTCGTTAGATCCCCCCCAGGCCGAGTCCCTTCCTTTGATCTTCCGTAGGGCCGAGTCCCGTCGTTAGATCCCCCCAGGGCCGAGTCCCTTCCTTTGATCTTCCGTAGGGCCGAGTCCCGTCGTTAGATCCCCCACAGGCCGAGTCCTTTCCTTTGATCTTCCGTAGGGCCGAGTCCCTTCGTTAGATCCCCACAGGGCCGAGTCCCTTCCTTTGATCTTCCGTAGGGCCGAGTCCCGTCGTTAGATCCCCCCAGGGCCGAGTCCCTTCCTTTGATCTTCCGTAGGGCCGAGTCCCGTCGTTAGATCCCCCCAGGGCCGAGTCCCTTCCTTTGATCTTCCGTAGGGCCGAGTCCCGTCGTTAGATCCCCCCAGGGCCGAGCCCCTTCCTTTGATCTTCCGTAGGGCCGAGTCCCGTCGTTAGATCCCCCCAGGGCCGAGTCCCTTCCTTTGATCTTCCGTAGGGCCGAGTCCCGTCGTTAGATCCCCCCCAGGGCCGAGTCCCTTCCTTTGATCTTCCGTAGGGCCGAGTGCCGTCGTTAGATCCCCCCAGGGCCGAGTCCCTTCCTTTGATCTTCCGTAGGGCCGAGTCCCGTCGTTAGATCCCCCCAGGGCCGAGTCCCTTCCTTTGATCTTCCGTAGGGCCGAGTCCCGTCGTTAGATCCCCACAGGGCCGAGTCCCTTCCTTTGATCTTCCGTAGGGCCGAGTCCCGTCGTTAGATCCCCACAGGCCGAGTCCCTTCCTTTGATCTTCCGTAGGGCCGAGTCCGTCGTTAGATCCCCACAGGGCCGAGTCCTTCCTTTGATCTTCCGTAGGGCCGAGTCCCGTCGTTAGATCCCCACAGGGCCGAGTCCCTTCCTTTGATCTTCCGTAGGGCCGAGTCCCGTCGTTAGATCCCCACAGGGCCGAGTCCCTTCCTTTGATCTTCCGTAGGGCCGAGTCCCGTCGTTAGATCCCCCCAGGGCCGAGTCCCTTCCTTTGATCTTCCGTAGGGCCGAGTCCCGTCGTTAGATCCCCCACAGGGCCGAGTCCCTTCCTTTGATCTTCCGTAGGGCAGAGTCCCTTCGTTAGATCCCCCAGGGCGAGTCCCTTCCTTTGATCTTCCGTAGGGCCGAGTCCCGTCGTTAGATCCCCCCAGGGCCGAGTCCCTTCCTTTGATCTTCCGTAGGGCCGAGTCCCGTCGTTAGATCCCCACAGGGCCGAGTCCCTTCCTTTGATCTTCCGTAGGGCCGAGTCCCGTCGTTAGATCCCCACAGGGACGAGTCCCTTCCTTTGATCTTCCGTAAGGCCGAGTCCCGTCGTTAGATCCCCCCAGGGCCGAGTCCCTTCCTTTGATCTTCCGTAGGGCCGAGTCCCGTCGTTAGATCCCCCAGGGCCGAGTCCTTCCTTTGATCTTCCGTAGGGCCGAGTCCCGTCGTTAGATCCCCCACAGGGCCGAGTCCCTTCCTTTGATCTTCCGTAGGGCCGAGTCCCGTCGTTAGATCCCCCCAGGGCCGAGTCCCTTCCTTTGATCTTCCGTAGGGCCGAGTCCCGTCGTTAGATCCCCCCAGGGCCGAGTCCCTTCCTTTGATCTTCCGTAGGGCCGAGTCCCGTCGTTAGATCCCCCCAGGGCCGATTCCCTTCCTTTGATCTTCCGTAGGGCCGAGTCCCGTCGTTAGATCTCCCAGGGCCGAGTCCCTTCCTTTGATCTTCCGTAGGGCCGAGTGCCGTCGTTAGATCCCCACAGGGCCGAGTCCCTTCCTTTGATCTTCCGTAGGGCCGAGTCCCGTCGTTAGATTCCCCCAGGGCCGAGCCCCTTCCTTTGATCTTCCGTAGGGCCGAGTCCCGTCGTTAGATCCCCACAGGGCCGAGTCCCTTCCTTTGATCTTCCGTAGGGCCGAGTCCCGTCGTTAGATCCCCACAGGGCCGAGTCCCTTCCTTTGATCTTCCGTAGGGCCGAGTCCCGTCGTTAGATCCCCACAGGGCCGAGTCCCTTCCTTTGATCTTCCGTAGGGCCGAGTCCCGTCGTTAGATCCCCCAGGGCCGAGTCCCTTCCTTTGATCTTCCGTAGGGCCGAGTCCCGTCGTTAGATCCCCCCAGGGCCGAGTCCCTCCTTTGATCTTCCGTAGGGCCGAGTCCCGTCGTTAGATCCCCCCAGGCCGAGTCCCTTCCTTTGATCTTCCGTAGGGCCGAGTCCCGTCGTTAGATCCCACAGGGCCGAGTCCCTTCCTTTGATCTTCCGTAGGGCCGAGTCCCGTCGTTAGATCCCCCAGGGCCGAGTCCCTTCCTTTGATCTTCCGTAGGGCCGAGTCCCGTCGTTAGATCCCCCCAGGGCCGAGTCCCTTCCTTTGATCTTCCGTAGGGCCGAGTCCCGTCGTTAGATCCCCCACAGGGCCGAGTCCTTTCCTTTGATCTTCCGTAGGGCAGAGTCCCTTCGTTAGATCCCCCACAGGGCAGAGTCCCTTCCTTTGATCTTCCGTAGGGCCGAGTCCCGTCGTTAGATCCCCCCAAGGCCGAGTCCCTTCCTTTGATCTTCCGTAGGGCCGAGTCCCGTCGTTAGATCCCCACAGGGCCGAGTCCCTTCCTTTGATCTTCCGTAGGGCCGAGTCCCGTCGTTAGATCCCCCACAGGGCCGAGTCCCTTCCTTTGATCTTCCGTAGGGCCGAGTCCCTTCGTTAGATCCCCCAGGGCCGAGTCCCTTCCTTTGATCTTCCGTAGGGCCGAGTCCCGTCGTTAGATCCCCCCAGGGCGAGTCCCTTCCTTTGATCTTCCGTAGGGCCGAGTCCCGTCGTTAGATCCCCACAGGGCCGAGTCCCTTCCTTTGATCTTCCGTAGGGCCGAGTCCCGTCGTTAGATCCCCCAGGGCCGAGTCCCTTCCTTTGATCTTCCGTAGGGCCGAGTCCCGTCGTTAGATCCCCCAGGGCCGAGTCCCTTCCTTTGATCTTCCGTAGGGCCGAGTCCCGTCGTTAGATCCCCCAGGGCCGAGTCCCTTCCTTTGATCTTCTTCCGTAGGGCCGAGTCCCGTCGTTAGATCCCCCAGGGCCGAGTCCCTTCCTTTGATCTTCCGTAGGGCCGAGTCCCGTCGTTAGATCCCCCCCAGGGCCGAGTCCCTTCCTTTGATCTTCCGTAGGGCCGAGTCCCGTCGTTAGATCCCCCAGGGCCGAGTCCCTTCCTTGATCTTCCGTAGGGCCGAGTCCCTTCGTTAGATCCCCCACAGGGCCGAGTCCCTTCCTTTGATCTTCCGTAGGGCCGAGTCCCGTCGTTAGATCCCCCACAGGGCCGAGTCCCTTCCTTTGATCTTCCGTAGGGCCGACTCCAGTCGTTAGATCCCCACAGGGCCGAGTCCCTTCCTTTGATCTTCCGTAGGGCCGAGTCCCGTCGTTAGATCCCCCTGGGCCGAGTCCTTTCCTTTGATCTTTCGTAGGGCCGAGTGCCCTCGTTAGATCCCCACAGGGCCGAGTCCCTTCCTTTGATCTTCCGTAGGGCCGAGTCCCGTCGTTAGATCCCCACAGGGCCGAGTCCCTTCCTTTGATCTTCCGTAGGGCCGAGTCCCGTCGTTAGATCCCCACAGGGCCGAGTCCCTTCCTTTGATCTTCCGTAGGGCCGAGTCCCGTCGTTAGATCCCCTAGGGCCGAGTCCCTTCCTTTGATCTTCCGTAGGGCCGAGTGCCGTCGTTAGATCCCCACAGGGCCGAGTCCCTTCCTCTGATCTTCCGTAGGGCCGAGTCCCGTCGTTAGATCCCCTAGGGCCGAGTCCCTTCCTTTGATCTTCCGTAGGGCCGAGTGCCGTCGTTAGATCCCCACAGGGCCGAGTCCCTTCCTTTGATCTTCCGTAGGGCCGAGTCCCGTCGTTAGATCCCCCCAGGGCCGAGTCCCTGTCTTTGATCTCTTCCTTTGATCTTCCGTAGGGCCGAGTCCGTCGTTAGATCCCCACAGGGCCGAGTCCTTCCTTTGATCTTCCGTAGGGCCGAGTCCCGTCGTTAGATCCCCCCAGGGCCGAGTCCCTTCCTTTGATCTTCCGTAGGGCCGAGTCCCGTCGTTAGATCCCCACAGGGCCGAGTCCCTTCCTTGATCTTCCGTAGGGCCGAGTCCCGTCGTTAGATCCCCCCAGGGCCGAGTCCCTTCCTTTGATCTTCCGTAGGGCCGAGTCCCTCGTTAGATCCCCCACAGGCCGAGTCCCTTCCTTTGATCTTCCGTAGGGCCGAGTCCCGTCGTTAGATCCCACAGGGCCGAGTCCCTTCCTTTGATCTTCCGTAGGGCCGAGTCCCGTCGTTAGATCCCCCACAGGGCCGAGTCCCTTCCTTTGATCTTCCGTAGGGCCGAGTCCCGTCGTTAGATCCCCCAGGGCCGAGTCCCTTCCTTTGATCTTCCGTAGGGCCGAGTCCCGTCGTTAGATCCCCCACAGGGCCGAGTCCCTTCCTTTGATCTTCGTAGGGCCGAGTCCCTTCGTTAGATCCCCACAGGGCCGAGTCCCTTCCTTTGATCTTCCGTAGGCCGAGTCCCGTCGTTAGATCCCCCCAGGCCGAGTCCCTTCCTTTGATCTTCCGTAGGGCCGAGTCCCGTCGTTAGATCCCCCACAGGCCGAGTCCCTTCCTTTGATCTTCCGTAGGGCCGAGTCCCGTCGTTAGATCCCCCAGGGCCGAGTCCCTTCCTTTGATCTTCCGTAGGGGGCCGAGTCCCGTCGTTAGATCCCCCCAGGCCGAGTCCCTTCCTTTGATCTTCCGTAGGGCGAGTCCCGTCGTTAGATCCCCCCCAGGGCCGAGTCCCTTCCTTTGATCTTCCGTAGGGCCGAGTCCCGTCGTTAGATCCCCCAGGGCCGAGTCCCTTCCTTTGATCTTCCGTAGGGCCGAGTCCCGTCGTTAGATCCCCCCCAGGGCCGAGTCCCTTCCTTTGATCTTCCGTAGGGCCGAGTCCCGTCGTTAGATCCCCCCAGGGCCGAGTCCCTTCCTTTGATCTTTCGTAGGGCCGAGTCCCGTCGTTAGATCCCCCCCAGGGCCGAGTCCCTTCCTTTGATCTTCCGTAGGGCCGAGTCCCGTCGTTAGATCCCCCACAGGGCCGAGTCCCTTCCTTTGATCTTCCGTAGGGCCGAGTCCCGTCGTTAGATCCCCCCAGGGCCGAGTCCCTTCCTTTGATCTTCCGTAGGGCCGAGTCCCGTCGTTAGATCCCCACAGGGCCGAGTCCCTTCCTTTGATCTTCCGTAGGGCCGAGTCCCGTCGTTAGATCCCCCAGGGCCGAGTCCCTTCCTTTGATCTTCCGTAGGGCCGAGTCCCTTCGTTATATCCCCCCAGGGCCGAGTCCCTTCCTTGATCTTCCGTAGGGCCGAGTCCCGTCGTTAGATCCCCCCAGGGCCGAGTCCCTTCCTTTGATCTTCCGTAGGGCCGAGTCCCGTCGTTAGATCCCCCCAGGGCCGAGTCCTTCCTTTGATCTTCCGTAGGGCCGAGTCCCGTCGTTAGATCCCCCCAGGGCCGAGTCCCTTCCTTTGATCTTCCGTAGGGCCGAGTCCCGTCGTTAGATCCCCCCAGGGCCGAGTCCTTCCTTTGATCTTCCGTAGGGCCGAGTCCCGTCGTTAGATCCCCCACAGGGCCGAGTCCCTTCCTTTGATCTTCCGTAGGGCCGAGTCCCTTCGTTAGATCCCCCAGGGCCGAGTCCCTTCCTTTGATCTTCCGTAGGGCCGAGTCCCTCGTTAGATCCCCACAGGGCCGAGTCCTTCCTTTGATCTTCCGTAGGGCCGAGTCCCGTCGTTAGATCCCCCACAGGCCGAGTCCCTTCCTTTGATCTTCCGTAGGGCCGAGTCCCGTCGTTAGATCCCCCACAGGGCCGAGTCCCTTCCTTTGATCTTCCGTAGGGCCGAGTCCCGTCGTTAGATCCCCCCAGGGCCGAGTCCCTTCCTTTGATCTTCCGTAGGGCCGAGTCCCGTCGTTAGATCCCCCACAGGGCCGAGTCCTTTCCTTTGATCTTCCGTAGGGCAGAGTCCCGTCGTTAGATCCCCCCCAGGGCCGATTCCCTTCCTTTGATCTTCCGTAGGGCCGAGTCCCGTCGTTAGATCCCCCCAGGTCCGAGTCCCTTCCTTTGATCTTCCGTAGGGGCCGAGTCCCGTCGTTAGATCCCCCGCAGGGCCGATTCCCTTCCTTTGATCTTCCGTAGGGCCGAGTCCCGTCGTTAGATCTCCCAGGGCCGAGTCACTTCCTTTGATCTTCCGTAGGGCCGAGTGCCGTCGGTAGATCCCCACAGGGCCGAGTCCCTTCCTTTGATCTTCCGTAGGGCCGAGTCCCGTCGTTAGATCCCCCCAGGGCCGAGTCCCTTCCTTTGATCTTCCGTAGGGCCGAGTCCCGTCGTTAGATCCCCCCAGGGCCGAGTCCCTTCCTTTGATCTTCCGTAGGGCCGAGTCCCGTCGTTAGATCCTCCCCAGGGCCGAGTCCCTTCCTTTGATCTTCCGTAGGGCCGAGTCCCGTCGTTAGATCCCCCCCAGGGCCGAGTCCCTTCCTTGATCTTCCGTAGGGCCGAGTCCCGTCGTTAGATCCCCCACAGGCCGAGTCCCTTCCTTGATCTTCCGTAGGGCCGAGTCCCGTCGTTAGATCCCCCACAGGGCCGAGTCCCTTCCTTTGATCTTCCGTAGGGCCGAGTCCGTCGTTAGATCCCCCCAGGGCCGAGTCCCTTCCTTTGATCTTCCGTAGGGCCGAGTCCCCGTCGTTAGATCCCCCCAGGGCCGAGTCCCTTCCTTGATCTTCCGTAGGGCCGAGTCCCGTCGTTAGATCCCCCCAGGGCCGAGTCCCTTCCTTTGATCTTCCGTAGGGCCGAGTCCGTCGTTAGATCCCCCAGGGCCGAGTCCCTTCCTTTGATCTTCCGTAGGGCCGAGTCCCGTCGTTAGATCCCCAGGGCCGAGTCCCTTCCTTTGATCTTCCGTAGGGCGAGTCCCGTCGTTAGATCCCCACAGGCCGAGTCCCTTCCTTTGATCTTCCGTAGGGCCGAGTCCCTTCGTTAGATCCCCCACAGGGCCGAGTCCCTTCCTTTGATCTTCCGTAGGCCGAGTCCCGTCGTTAGATCCCCACAGGGCCGAGTCCCTTCCTTTGATCTTCCGTAGGGCCGAGTCCCGTCGTTAGATCCCCCCAGGGCCGAGTCCCTTCCTTTGATCTTCCGTAGGGCCGAGTCCCGTCGTTAGATCCCCCACAGGGCCGAGTCCCTTCCTTTGATCTTCCGTAGGGCCGAGTCCCGTCGTTAGATCCCCCACAGGGCCGAGTCCCTTCCTTTGATCTTCCGTAGGGCCGAGTCCCGTCGTTAGATCCCCCCAGGGCCGAGTCCCTTCCTTTGATCTTCCGTAGGGCCGAGTCCCGTCGTTAGATCCCCCAGGGCCGAGTCCCTTCCTTTGATCTTCCGTAGGGCCGAGTCCCGTCGTTAGATCCCCCCAGGGCCGAGTCCCTTCCTTTGATCTTCCGTAGGGCCGAGTCCCGTCGTTAGATCCCCCCCAGGGCGAGTCCCTTCCTTTGATCTTCCGTAGGGCCGAGTCCCGTCGTTAGATCCCCCCCAGGCCGAGTCCCTTCCTTTGATCTTCCGTAGGGCCGAGTCCCGTCGTTAGATCCCCTCCAGGGCCGAGTCCCTTCCTTTGATCTTCCGTAAGGCCGAGTCCCGTCGTTAGATCCCCCCAGGGCCGAGTCCCTTCCTTTGATCTTCCGTAGGGCCGAGTCCCGTCGTTAGATCCCCACCAGGGCCGAGTCCCTTCCTTTGATCTTCCGTAGGGCCGAGTCCCGTCGTTAGATCCCCCCAGGGCCGAGTCCCTTCCTTTGATCTTCCGTAGGGCCGAGTCCCGTCGTTAGATCCCCCCAGGGCCGAGTCCCTTCCTTTGATCTTCCGTAGGGCCGAGTCCCTTCGTTAGATCCCCACAGGGCCGAGTCCCTTCCTTTGATCTTCCGTAGGGCCGAGTCCCGTCGTTAGATCCCCCAGGGCCGAGTCCCTTCCTTTGATCTTCCGTAGGGCCGAGTCCCGTCGTTAGATCCCCCACAGGGCCGAGTCCCTTCCTTTGATCTTCCGTAGGGCCGAGTCCCGTCGTTAGATCCCCCCAGGGCCGAGTCCCTTCCTTTGATCTTCCGTAGGGCCGAGTCCCGTCGTTAGATCCCCCACAGGGCCGAGTCCCTTCCTTTGATCTTCCGTAGGGCCGAGTCCCGTCGTTAGATCCCCCAGGGCCGAGTCCCTTCCTTTGATCTTCCGTAGGGCCGAGTCCCGTCGTTAGATCCCCCACAGGGCCGAGTCCCTTCCTTTGATCTTCCGTAGGGCCGAGTCCCGTCGTTAGATCCCCCACAGGGCCGAGTCCCTTCCTTTGATCTTCCGTAGGGCCGAGTCCCGTCGTTAGATCCCCCCAGGGCCGAGTCCCTTCCTTTGATCTTCCGTAGGGCCGAGTCCCGTCGTTAGATCCCCACAGGGCCGAGTCCCTTCCTTTGATCTTCCGTAGGGCCGAGTCCCGTCGTTAGATCCCCACAGGGCCGAGTCCCTTCCTTTGATCTTCCGTAGGGCCGAGTCCCGTCGTTAGATCCCCCCAGGGCCGAGTCCCTTCCTTTGATCTTCCGTAGGGCCGAGTCCCGTCGTTAGATCCCCCCAGGGCCGAGTCCCTTCCTTTGATCTTCCGTAGGGCCGAGTCCCGTCGTTAGATCCCCCCAGGGCCGAGTCCCTTCCTTTGATCTTCCGTAGGGCCGAGTCCCGTCGTTAGATCCCCCCAGGGCCGAGTCCCTTCCTTTGATCTTCCGTAGGGCCGAGTCCCGTCGTTAGATCCCCACAGGGCCGAGTCCCTTCCTTTGATCTTCCGTAGGGCCGAGTCCCGTCGTTAGATCCCCCCAGGGCCGAGTCCCTTCCTTTGATCTTCCGTAGGGCCGAGTCCCGTCGTTAGATCCCCCAGGGCCGAGTCCCTTCCTTTGATCTTCCGTAGGGCCGAGTCCCGTCGTTAGATCCCCCCAGGGCCGAGTCCCTTCCTTTGATCTTCCGTAGGGCCGAGTCCCGTCGTTAGATCCCCCCAGGGCCGAGTCCCTTCCTTTGATCTTCCGTAGGGCCGAGTCCCGTCGTTAGATCCCCCACAGGGCCGAGTCCCTTCCTTTGATCTTCCGTAGGGCCGAGTCCCGTCGTTAGATCCCCCACAGGGCCGAGTCCCTTCCTTTGATCTTCCGTAGGGCCGAGTCCCGTCGTTAGATCCCCCCAGGGCCGAGTCCCTTCCTTTGATCTTCCGTAGGGCCGAGTCCCGTCGTTAGATCCCCACAGGGCCGAGTCCCTTCCTTTGATCTTCCGTAGGGCCGAGTCCCGTCGTTAGATCCCCCACAGGGCCGAGTCCCTTCCTTTGATCTTCCGTAGGGCCGAGTCCCGTCGTTAGATCCCCCCAGGGCCGAGTCCCTTCCTTTGATCTTCCGTAGGGCCGAGTCCCGTCGTTAGATCCCCCCAGGGCCGAGTCCCTTCCTTTGATCTTCCGTAGGGCCGAGTCCCGTCGTTAGATCCCCCCAGGGCCGAGTCCCTTCCTTTGATCTTCCGTAGGGCCGAGTCCCGTCGTTAGATCCCCCAGGGCCGAGTCCCTTCCTTTGATCTTCCGTAGGGCCGAGTCCCGTCGTTAGATCCCCACAGGGCCGAGTCCCTTCCTTTGATCTTCCGTAGGGCCGAGTCCCGTCGTTAGATCCCCCCAGGGCCGAGTCCCTTCCTTTGATCTTCCGTAGGGCCGAGTCCCGTCGTTAGATCCCCCCAGGGCCGAGTCCCTTCCTTTGATCTTCCGTAGGGCCGAGTCCCGTCGTTAGATCCCCCCAGGGCCGAGTCCCTTCCTTTGATCTTCCGTAGGGCCGAGTCCCGTCGTTAGATCCCCCCAGGGCCGAGTCCCTTCCTTTGATCTTCCGTAGGGCCGAGTCCCGTCGTTAGATCCCCCCAGGGCCGAGTCCCTTCCTTTGATCTTCCGTAGGGCCGAGTCCCGTCGTTAGATCCCCCCAGGGCCGAGTCCCTTCCTTTGATCTTCCGTAGGGCCGAGTCCCGTCGTTAGATCCCCCCAGGGCCGAGTCCCTTCCTTTGATCTTCCGTAGGGCCGAGTCCCGTCGTTAGATCCCCCACAGGGCCGAGTCCCTTCCTTTGATCTTCCGTAGGGCCGAGTCCCGTCGTTAGATCCCCCCAGGGCCGAGTCCCTTCCTTTGATCTTCCGTAGGGCCGAGTCCCGTCGTTAGATCCCCCCAGGGCCGAGTCCCTTCCTTTGATCTTCCGTAGGGCCGAGTCCCGTCGTTAGATCCCCCAGGGCCGAGTCCCTTCCTTTGATCTTCCGTAGGGCCGAGTCCCGTCGTTAGATCCCCCACAGGGCCGAGTCCCTTCCTTTGATCTTCCGTAGGGCCGAGTCCCGTCGTTAGATCCCCCACAGGGCCGAGTCCCTTCCTTTGATCTTCCGTAGGGCCGAGTCCCGTCGTTAGATCCCCCCAGGGCCGAGTCCCTTCCTTTGATCTTCCGTAGGGCCGAGTCCCGTCGTTAGATCCCCCAGGGCCGAGTCCCTTCCTTTGATCTTCCGTAGGGCCGAGTCCCGTCGTTAGATCCCCCCAGGGCCGAGTCCCTTCCTTTGATCTTCCGTAGGGCCGAGTCCCGTCGTTAGATCCCCCCAGGGCCGAGTCCCTTCCTTTGATCTTCCGTAGGGCCGAGTCCCGTCGTTAGATCCCCCAGGGCCGAGTCCCTTCCTTTGATCTTCCGTAGGGCCGAGTCCCGTCGTTAGATCCCCCCAGGGCCGAGTCCCTTCCTTTGATCTTCCGTAGGGCCGAGTCCCGTCGTTAGATCCCCCAGGGCCGAGTCCCTTCCTTTGATCTTCCGTAGGGCCGAGTCCCGTCGTTAGATCCCCCAGGGCCGAGTCCCTTCCTTTGATCTTCCGTAGGGCCGAGTCCCGTCGTTAGATCCCCACAGGGCCGAGTCCCTTCCTTTGATCTTCCGTAGGGCCGAGTCCCGTCGTTAGATCCCCCCAGGGCCGAGTCCCTTCCTTTGATCTTCCGTAGGGCCGAGTCCGTCGTTAGATCCCCCACAGGGCCGAGTCCCTTCCTTTGATCTTCCGTAGGGCCGAGTCCCGTCGTTAGATCCCCCCAGGGCCGAGTCCCTTCCTTTGATCTTCCGTAGGGCCGAGTCCCGTCGTTAGATCCCCCCAGGGCCGAGTCCCTTCCTTTGATCTTCCGTAGGGCCGAGTCCCGTCGTTAGATCCCCCCAGGGCCGAGTCCCTTCCTTTGATCTTCCGTAGGGCCGAGTCCCGTCGTTAGATCCCCACAGGGCCGAGTCCCTTCCTTTGATCTTCCGTAGGGCCGAGTCCCGTCGTTAGATCCCCCACAGGGCCGAGTCCCTTCCTTTGATCTTCCGTAGGGCCGAGTCCCGTCGTTAGATCCCCCCAGGGCCGAGTCCCTTCCTTTGATCTTCCGTAGGGCCGAGTCCCGTCGTTAGATCCCCACAGGGCCGAGTCCCTTCCTTTGATCTTCCGTAGGGCCGAGTCCCGTCGTTAGATCCCCCCAGGGCCGAGTCCCTTCCTTTGATCTTCCGTAGGGCCGAGTCCCGTCGTTAGATCCCCCCAGGGCCGAGTCCCTTCCTTTGATCTTCCGTAGGGCCGAGTCCCGTCGTTAGATCCCCCCAGGGCCGAGTCCCTTCCTTTGATCTTCCGTAGGGCCGAGTCCCGTCGTTAGATCCCCCAGGGCCGAGTCCCTTCCTTTGATCTTCCGTAGGGCCGAGTCCCGTCGTTAGATCCCCCAGGGCCGAGTCCCTTCCTTTGATCTTCCGTAGGGCCGAGTCCCGTCGTTAGATCCCCCACAGGGCCGAGTCCCTTCCTTTGATCTTCCGTAGGGCCGAGTCCCGTCGTTAGATCCCCCAGGGCCGAGTCCCTTCCTTTGATCTTCCGTAGGGCCGAGTCCCGTCGTTAGATCCCCCCAGGGCCGAGTCCCTTCCTTTGATCTTCCGTAGGGCCGAGTCCCGTCGTTAGATCCCCCCCAGGGCCGAGTCCCTTCCTTTGATCTTCCGTAGGGCCGAGTCCCGTCGTTAGATCCCCCACAGGGCCGAGTCCCTTCCTTTGATCTTCCGTAGGGCCGAGTCCCGTCGTTAGATCCCCCCAGGGCCGAGTCCCTTCCTTTGATCTTCCGTAGGGCCGAGTCCCGTCGTTAGATCCCCCCAGGGCCGAGTCCCTTCCTTTGATCTTCCGTAGGGCCGAGTCCCGTCGTTAGATCCCCCCAGGGCCGAGTCCCTTCCTTTGATCTTCCGTAGGGCCGAGTCCCGTCGTTAGATCCCCCCAGGGCCGAGTCCCTTCCTTTGATCTTCCGTAGGGCCGAGTCCCGTCGTTAGATCCCCCCAGGGCCGAGTCCCTTCCTTTGATCTTCCGTAGGGCCGAGTCCCGTCGTTAGATCCCCCCAGGGCCGAGTCCCTTCCTTTGATCTTCCGTAGGGCCGAGTCCCGTCGTTAGATCCCCCCAGGGCCGAGTCCCTTCCTTTGATCTTCCGTAGGGCCGAGTCCCGTCGTTAGATCCCCCCAGGGCCGAGTCCCTTCCTTTGATCTTCCGTAGGGCCGAGTCCCGTCGTTAGATCCCCCAGGGCCGAGTCCCTTCCTTTGATCTTCCGTAGGGCCGAGTCCCGTCGTTAGATCCCCCACAGGGCCGAGTCCCTTCCTTTGATCTTCCGTAGGGCCGAGTCCCGTCGTTAGATCCCCCCAGGGCCGAGTCCCTTCCTTTGATCTTCCGTAGGGCCGAGTCCCGTCGTTAGATCCCCCACAGGGCCGAGTCCCTTCCTTTGATCTTCCGTAGGGCCGAGTCCCGTCGTTAGATCCCCCCAGGGCCGAGTCCCTTCCTTTGATCTTCCGTAGGGCCGAGTCCCGTCGTTAGATCCCCCAGGGCCGAGTCCCTTCCTTTGATCTTCCGTAGGGCCGAGTCCCGTCGTTAGATCCCCACAGGGCCGAGTCCCTTCCTTTGATCTTCCGTAGGGCCGAGTCCCGTCGTTAGATCCCCCAGGGCCGAGTCCCTTCCTTTGATCTTCCGTAGGGCCGAGTCCCGTCGTTAGATCCCCCAGGGCCGAGTCCCTTCCTTTGATCTTCCGTAGGGCCGAGTCCCGTCGTTAGATCCCCCCAGGGCCGAGTCCCTTCCTTTGATCTTCCGTAGGGCCGAGTCCCGTCGTTAGATCCCCCCAGGGCCGAGTCCCTTCCTTTGATCTTCCGTAGGGCCGAGTCCCGTCGTTAGATCCCCCCAGGGCCGAGTCCCTTCCTTTGATCTTCCGTAGGGCCGAGTCCCGTCGTTAGATCCCCCAGGGCCGAGTCCCTTCCTTTGATCTTCCGTAGGGCCGAGTCCCGTCGTTAGATCCCCCCAGGGCCGAGTCCCTTCCTTTGATCTTCCGTAGGGCCGAGTCCCGTCGTTAGATCCCCACAGGGCCGAGTCCCTTCCTTTGATCTTCCGTAGGGCCGAGTCCCGTCGTTAGATCCCCACAGGGCCGAGTCCCTTCCTTTGATCTTCCGTAGGGCCGAGTCCCGTCGTTAGATCCCCCCAGGGCCGAGTCCCTTCCTTTGATCTTCCGTAGGGCCGAGTCCCGTCGTTAGATCCCCCCAGGGCCGAGTCCCTTCCTTTGATCTTCCGTAGGGCCGAGTCCCGTCGTTAGATCCCCCCAGGGCCGAGTCCCTTCCTTTGATCTTCCGTAGGGCCGAGTCCCGTCGTTAGATCCCCCCAGGGCCGAGTCCCTTCCTTTGATCTTCCGTAGGGCCGAGTCCCGTCGTTAGATCCCCCCAGGGCCGAGTCCCTTCCTTTGATCTTCCGTAGGGCCGAGTCCCGTCGTTAGATCCCCCCAGGGCCGAGTCCCTTCCTTTGATCTTCCGTAGGGCCGAGTCCCGTCGTTAGATCCCCCAGGGCCGAGTCCCTTCCTTTGATCTTCCGTAGGGCCGAGTCCCGTCGTTAGATCCCCCCAGGGCCGAGTCCCTTCCTTTGATCTTCCGTAGGGCCGAGTCCCGTCGTTAGATCCCCCCAGGGCCGAGTCCCTTCCTTTGATCTTCCGTAGGGCCGAGTCCCGTCGTTAGATCCCCCAGGGCCGAGTCCCTTCCTTTGATCTTCCGTAGGGCCGAGTCCCGTCGTTAGATCCCCCCAGGGCCGAGTCCCTTCCTTTGATCTTCCGTAGGGCCGAGTCCCGTCGTTAGATCCCCCACAGGGCCGAGTCCCTTCCTTTGATCTTCCGTAGGGCCGAGTCCCGTCGTTAGATCCCCCCAGGGCCGAGTCCCTTCCTTTGATCTTCCGTAGGGCCGAGTCCCGTCGTTAGATCCCCCCAGGGCCGAGTCCCTTCCTTTGATCTTCCGTAGGGCCGAGTCCCGTCGTTAGATCCCCCAGGGCCGAGTCCCTTCCTTTGATCTTCCGTAGGGCCGAGTCCCGTCGTTAGATCCCCCCAGGGCCGAGTCCCTTCCTTTGATCTTCCGTAGGGCCGAGTCCCGTCGTTAGATCCCCCCAGGGCCGAGTCCCTTCCTTTGATCTTCCGTAGGGCCGAGTCCCGTCGTTAGATCCCCCAGGGCCGAGTCCCTTCCTTTGATCTTCCGTAGGGCCGAGTCCCGTCGTTAGATCCCCCCAGGGCCGAGTCCCTTCCTTTGATCTTCCGTAGGGCCGAGTCCCGTCGTTAGATCCCCCCAGGGCCGAGTCCCTTCCTTTGATCTTCCGTAGGGCCGAGTCCCGTCGTTAGATCCCCCACAGGGCCGAGTCCCTTCCTTTGATCTTCCGTAGGGCCGAGTCCCGTCGTTAGATCCCCCACAGGGCCGAGTCCCTTCCTTTGATCTTCCGTAGGGCCGAGTCCCGTCGTTAGATCCCCCCAGGGCCGAGTCCCTTCCTTTGATCTTCCGTAGGGCCGAGTCCCGTCGTTAGATCCCCCAGGGCCGAGTCCCTTCCTTTGATCTTCCGTAGGGCCGAGTCCCGTCGTTAGATCCCCCAGGGCCGAGTCCCTTCCTTTGATCTTCCGTAGGGCCGAGTCCCGTCGTTAGATCCCCCCACAGGGCCGAGTCCCTTCCTTTGATCTTCCGTAGGGCCGAGTCCCGTCGTTAGATCCCCCACAGGGCCGAGTCCCTTCCTTTGATCTTCCGTAGGGCCGAGTCCCGTCGTTAGATCCCCCCAGGGCCGAGTCCCTTCCTTTGATCTTCCGTAGGGCCGAGTCCCGTCGTTAGATCCCCCAGGGCCGAGTCCCTTCCTTTGATCTTCCGTAGGGCCGAGTCCCGTCGTTAGATCCCCCCAGGGCCGAGTCCCTTCCTTTGATCTTCCGTAGGGCCGAGTCCCGTCGTTAGATCCCCCCAGGGCCGAGTCCCTTCCTTTGATCTTCCGTAGGGCCGAGTCCCGTCGTTAGATCCCCCAGGGCCGAGTCCCTTCCTTTGATCTTCCGTAGGGCCGAGTCCCGTCGTTAGATCCCCCAGGGCCGAGTCCCTTCCTTTGATCTTCCGTAGGGCCGAGTCCCGTCGTTAGATCCCCCCAGGGCCGAGTCCCTTCCTTTGATCTTCCGTAGGGCCGAGTCCCGTCGTTAGATCCCCCCAGGGCCGAGTCCCTTCCTTTGATCTTCCGTAGGGCCGAGTCCCGTCGTTAGATCCCCCACAGGGCCGAGTCCCTTCCTTTGATCTTCCGTAGGGCCGAGTCCCGTCGTTAGATCCCCCCAGGGCCGAGTCCCTTCCTTTGATCTTCCGTAGGGCCGAGTCCCGTCGTTAGATCCCCCCAGGGCCGAGTCCCTTCCTTTGATCTTCCGTAGGGCCGAGTCCCGTCGTTAGATCCCCCAGGGCCGAGTCCCTTCCTTTGATCTTCCGTAGGGCCGAGTCCCGTCGTTAGATCCCCCACAGGGCCGAGTCCCTTCCTTTGATCTTCCGTAGGGCCGAGTCCCGTCGTTAGATCCCCCCAGGGCCGAGTCCCTTCCTTTGATCTTCCGTAGGGCCGAGTCCCGTCGTTAGATCCCCCAGGGCCGAGTCCCTTCCTTTGATCTTCCGTAGGGCCGAGTCCCGTCGTTAGATCCCCCAGGGCCGAGTCCCTTCCTTTGATCTTCCGTAGGGCCGAGTCCCGTCGTTAGATCCCCCCAGGGCCGAGTCCCTTCCTTTGATCTTCCGTAGGGCCGAGTCCCGTCGTTAGATCCCCCCAGGGCCGAGTCCCTTCCTTTGATCTTCCGTAGGGCCGAGTCCCGTCGTTAGATCCCCCCAGGGCCGAGTCCCTTCCTTTGATCTTCCGTAGGGCCGAGTCCCGTCGTTAGATCCCCCCAGGGCCGAGTCCCTTCCTTTGATCTTCCGTAGGGCCGAGTCCCGTCGTTAGATCCCCCCAGGGCCGAGTCCCTTCCTTTGATCTTCCGTAGGGCCGAGTCCCGTCGTTAGATCCCCCCAGGGCCGAGTCCCTTCCTTTGATCTTCCGTAGGGCCGAGTCCCGTCGTTAGATCCCCCCAGGGCCGAGTCCCTTCCTTTGATCTTCCGTAGGGCCGAGTCCCGTCGTTAGATCCCCCAGGGCCGAGTCCCTTCCTTTGATCTTCCGTAGGGCCGAGTCCCGTCGTTAGATCCCCCCAGGGCCGAGTCCCTTCCTTTGATCTTCCGTAGGGCCGAGTCCCGTCGTTAGATCCCCCAGGGCCGAGTCCCTTCCTTTGATCTTCCGTAGGGCCGAGTCCCGTCGTTAGATCCCCCCAGGGCCGAGTCCCTTCCTTTGATCTTCCGTAGGGCCGAGTCCCGTCGTTAGATCCCCCAGGGCCGAGTCCCTTCCTTTGATCTTCCGTAGGGCCGAGTCCCGTCGTTAGATCCCCCCAGGGCCGAGTCCCTTCCTTTGATCTTCCGTAGGGCCGAGTCCCGTCGTTAGATCCCCCCAGGGCCGAGTCCCTTCCTTTGATCTTCCGTAGGGCCGAGTCCCGTCGTTAGATCCCCCCAGGGCCGAGTCCCTTCCTTTGATCTTCCGTAGGGCCGAGTCCCGTCGTTAGATCCCCCCAGGGCCGAGTCCCTTCCTTTGATCTTCCGTAGGGCCGAGTCCCGTCGTTAGATCCCCCAGGGCCGAGTCCCTTCCTTTGATCTTCCGTAGGGCCGAGTCCCGTCGTTAGATCCCCCCAGGGCCGAGTCCCTTCCTTTGATCTTCCGTAGGGCCGAGTCCCGTCGTTAGATCCCCCCAGGGCCGAGTCCCTTCCTTTGATCTTCCGTAGGGCCGAGTCCCGTCGTTAGATCCCCCAGGGCCGAGTCCCTTCCTTTGATCTTCCGTAGGGCCGAGTCCCGTCGTTAGATCCCCCCAGGGCCGAGTCCCTTCCTTTGATCTTCCGTAGGGCCGAGTCCCGTCGTTAGATCCCCCCAGGGCCGAGTCCCTTCCTTTGATCTTCCGTAGGGCCGAGTCCCGTCGTTAGATCCCCCCACAGGGCCGAGTCCCTTCCTTTGATCTTCCGTAGGGCCGAGTCCCGTCGTTAGATCCCCCCAGGGCCGAGTCCCTTCCTTTGATCTTCCGTAGGGCCGAGTCCCGTCGTTAGATCCCCCCAGGGCCGAGTCCCTTCCTTTGATCTTCCGTAGGGCCGAGTCCCGTCGTTAGATCCCCCAGGGCCGAGTCCCTTCCTTTGATCTTCCGTAGGGCCGAGTCCCGTCGTTAGATCCCCCCAGGGCCGAGTCCCTTCCTTTGATCTTCCGTAGGGCCGAGTCCCGTCGTTAGATCCCCCCAGGGCCGAGTCCCTTCCTTTGATCTTCCGTAGGGCCGAGTCCCGTCGTTAGATCCCCCCAGGGCCGAGTCCCTTCCTTTGATCTTCCGTAGGGCCGAGTCCCGTCGTTAGATCCCCCCAGGGCCGAGTCCCTTCCTTTGATCTTCCGTAGGGCCGAGTCCCGTCGTTAGATCCCCCAGGGCCGAGTCCCTTCCTTTGATCTTCCGTAGGGCCGAGTCCCGTCGTTAGATCCCCCCAGGGCCGAGTCCCTTCCTTTGATCTTCCGTAGGGCCGAGTCCCGTCGTTAGATCCCCCAGGGCCGAGTCCCTTCCTTTGATCTTCCGTAGGGCCGAGTCCCGTCGTTAGATCCCCCCAGGGCCGAGTCCCTTCCTTTGATCTTCCGTAGGGCCGAGTCCCGTCGTTAGATCCCCCCAGGGCCGAGTCCCTTCCTTTGATCTTCCGTAGGGCCGAGTCCCGTCGTTAGATCCCCCCAGGGCCGAGTCCCTTCCTTTGATCTTCCGTAGGGCCGAGTCCCGTCGTTAGATCCCCCCAGGGCCGAGTCCCTTCCTTTGATCTTCCGTAGGGCCGAGTCCCGTCGTTAGATCCCCCCAGGGCCGAGTCCCTTCCTTTGATCTTCCGTAGGGCCGAGTCCCGTCGTTAGATCCCCCCAGGGCCGAGTCCCTTCCTTTGATCTTCCGTAGGGCCGAGTCCCGTCGTTAGATCCCCCCAGGGCCGAGTCCCTTCCTTTGATCTTCCGTAGGGCCGAGTCCCGTCGTTAGATCCCCCCAGGGCCGAGTCCCTTCCTTTGATCTTCCGTAGGGCCGAGTCCCGTCGTTAGATCCCCCCAGGGCCGAGTCCCTTCCTTTGATCTTCCGTAGGGCCGAGTCCCGTCGTTAGATCCCCCCAGGGCCGAGTCCCTTCCTTTGATCTTCCGTAGGGCCGAGTCCCGTCGTTAGATCCCCCCACAGGGCCGAGTCCCTTCCTTTGATCTTCCGTAGGGCCGAGTCCCGTCGTTAGATCCCCCCAGGGCCGAGTCCCTTCCTTTGATCTTCCGTAGGGCCGAGTCCCGTCGTTAGATCCCCCAGGGCCGAGTCCCTTCCTTTGATCTTCCGTAGGGCCGAGTCCCGTCGTTAGATCCCCCAGGGCCGAGTCCCTTCCTTTGATCTTCCGTAGGGCCGAGTCCCGTCGTTAGATCCCCCCAGGGCCGAGTCCCTTCCTTTGATCTTCCGTAGGGCCGAGTCCCGTCGTTAGATCCCCCCAGGGCCGAGTCCCTTCCTTTGATCTTCCGTAGGGCCGAGTCCCGTCGTTAGATCCCCCCAGGGCCGAGTCCCTTCCTTTGATCTTCCGTAGGGCCGAGTCCCGTCGTTAGATCCCCCAGGGCCGAGTCCCTTCCTTTGATCTTCCGTAGGGCCGAGTCCCGTCGTTAGATCCCCCCAGGGCCGAGTCCCTTCCTTTGATCTTCCGTAGGGCCGAGTCCCGTCGTTAGATCCCCCCAGGGCCGAGTCCCTTCCTTTGATCTTCCGTAGGGCCGAGTCCCGTCGTTAGATCCCCCAGGGCCGAGTCCCTTCCTTTGATCTTCCGTAGGGCCGAGTCCCGTCGTTAGATCCCCCCAGGGCCGAGTCCCTTCCTTTGATCTTCCGTAGGGCCGAGTCCCGTCGTTAGATCCCCACAGGGCCGAGTCCCTTCCTTTGATCTTCCGTAGGGCCGAGTCCCGTCGTTAGATCCCCCCAGGGCCGAGTCCCTTCCTTTGATCTTCCGTAGGGCCGAGTCCCGTCGTTAGATCCCCCCAGGGCCGAGTCCCTTCCTTTGATCTTCCGTAGGGCCGAGTCCCGTCGTTAGATCCCCCCAGGGCCGAGTCCCTTCCTTTGATCTTCCGTAGGGCCGAGTCCCGTCGTTAGATCCCCCCAGGGCCGAGTCCCTTCCTTTGATCTTCCGTAGGGCCGAGTCCCGTCGTTAGATCCCCCCAGGGCCGAGTCCCTTCCTTTGATCTTCCGTAGGGCCGAGTCCCGTCGTTAGATCCCCCCAGGGCCGAGTCCCTTCCTTTGATCTTCCGTAGGGCCGAGTCCCGTCGTTAGATCCCCCCAGGGCCGAGTCCCTTCCTTTGATCTTCCGTAGGGCCGAGTCCCGTCGTTAGATCCCCCCAGGGCCGAGTCCCTTCCTTTGATCTTCCGTAGGGCCGAGTCCCGTCGTTAGATCCCCCCAGGGCCGAGTCCCTTCCTTTGATCTTCCGTAGGGCCGAGTCCCGTCGTTAGATCCCCCCAGGGCCGAGTCCCTTCCTTTGATCTTCCGTAGGGCCGAGTCCCGTCGTTAGATCCCCCAGGGCCGAGTCCCTTCCTTTGATCTTCCGTAGGGCCGAGTCCCGTCGTTAGATCCCCCCAGGGCCGAGTCCCTTCCTTTGATCTTCCGTAGGGCCGAGTCCCGTCGTTAGATCCCCCCAGGGCCGAGTCCCTTCCTTTGATCTTCCGTAGGGCCGAGTCCCGTCGTTAGATCCCCCCAGGGCCGAGTCCCTTCCTTTGATCTTCCGTAGGGCCGAGTCCCGTCGTTAGATCCCCCCAGGGCCGAGTCCCTTCCTTTGATCTTCCGTAGGGCCGAGTCCCGTCGTTAGATCCCCCCAGGGCCGAGTCCCTTCCTTTGATCTTCCGTAGGGCCGAGTCCCGTCGTTAGATCCCCCCAGGGCCGAGTCCCTTCCTTTGATCTTCCGTAGGGCCGAGTCCCGTCGTTAGATCCCCCAGGGCCGAGTCCCTTCCTTTGATCTTCCGTAGGGCCGAGTCCCGTCGTTAGATCCCCCAGGGCCGAGTCCCTTCCTTTGATCTTCCGTAGGGCCGAGTCCCGTCGTTAGATCCCCCCAGGGCCGAGTCCCTTCCTTTGATCTTCCGTAGGGCCGAGTCCCGTCGTTAGATCCCCCACAGGGCCGAGTCCCTTCCTTTGATCTTCCGTAGGGCCGAGTCCCGTCGTTAGATCCCCCCAGGGCCGAGTCCCTTCCTTTGATCTTCCGTAGGGCCGAGTCCCGTCGTTAGATCCCCCCAGGGCCGAGTCCCTTCCTTTGATCTTCCGTAGGGCCGAGTCCCGTCGTTAGATCCCCCAGGGCCGAGTCCCTTCCTTTGATCTTCCGTAGGGCCGAGTCCCGTCGTTAGATCCCCCCAGGGCCGAGTCCCTTCCTTTGATCTTCCGTAGGGCCGAGTCCCGTCGTTAGATCCCCCAGGGCCGAGTCCCTTCCTTTGATCTTCCGTAGGGCCGAGTCCCGTCGTTAGATCCCCCAGGGCCGAGTCCCTTCCTTTGATCTTCCGTAGGGCCGAGTCCCGTCGTTAGATCCCCCCAGGGCCGAGTCCCTTCCTTTGATCTTCCGTAGGGCCGAGTCCCGTCGTTAGATCCCCCCAGGGCCGAGTCCCTTCCTTTGATCTTCCGTAGGGCCGAGTCCCGTCGTTAGATCCCCCAGGGCCGAGTCCCTTCCTTTGATCTTCCGTAGGGCCGAGTCCCGTCGTTAGATCCCCCCAGGGCCGAGTCCCTTCCTTTGATCTTCCGTAGGGCCGAGTCCCGTCGTTAGATCCCCCAGGGCCGAGTCCCTTCCTTTGATCTTCCGTAGGGCCGAGTCCCGTCGTTAGATCCCCCAGGGCCGAGTCCCTTCCTTTGATCTTCCGTAGGGCCGAGTCCCGTCGTTAGATCCCCCCAGGGCCGAGTCCCTTCCTTTGATCTTCCGTAGGGCCGAGTCCCGTCGTTAGATCCCCCCAGGGCCGAGTCCCTTCCTTTGATCTTCCGTAGGGCCGAGTCCCGTCGTTAGATCCCCCAGGGCCGAGTCCCTTCCTTTGATCTTCCGTAGGGCCGAGTCCCGTCGTTAGATCCCCCAGGGCCGAGTCCCTTCCTTTGATCTTCCGTAGGGCCGAGTCCCGTCGTTAGATCCCCCAGGGCCGAGTCCCTTCCTTTGATCTTCCGTAGGGCCGAGTCCCGTCGTTAGATCCCCCCAGGGCCGAGTCCCTTCCTTTGATCTTCCGTAGGGCCGAGTCCCGTCGTTAGATCCCCCCAGGGCCGAGTCCCTTCCTTTGATCTTCCGTAGGGCCGAGTCCCGTCGTTAGATCCCCCCAGGGCCGAGTCCCTTCCTTTGATCTTCCGTAGGGCCGAGTCCCGTCGTTAGATCCCCCCAGGGCCGAGTCCCTTCCTTTGATCTTCCGTAGGGCCGAGTCCCGTCGTTAGATCCCCCCAGGGCCGAGTCCCTTCCTTTGATCTTCCGTAGGGCCGAGTCCCGTCGTTAGATCCCCCCAGGGCCGAGTCCCTTCCTTTGATCTTCCGTAGGGCCGAGTCCCGTCGTTAGATCCCCCCAGGGCCGAGTCCCTTCCTTTGATCTTCCGTAGGGCCGAGTCCCGTCGTTAGATCCCCCAGGGCCGAGTCCCTTCCTTTGATCTTCCGTAGGGCCGAGTCCCGTCGTTAGATCCCCCAGGGCCGAGTCCCTTCCTTTGATCTTCCGTAGGGCCGAGTCCCGTCGTTAGATCCCCCAGGGCCGAGTCCCTTCCTTTGATCTTCCGTAGGGCCGAGTCCCGTCGTTAGATCCCCCCAGGGCCGAGTCCCTTCCTTTGATCTTCCGTAGGGCCGAGTCCCGTCGTTAGATCCCCCAGGGCCGAGTCCCTTCCTTTGATCTTCCGTAGGGCCGAGTCCCGTCGTTAGATCCCCCCAGGGCCGAGTCCCTTCCTTTGATCTTCCGTAGGGCCGAGTCCCGTCGTTAGATCCCCCCAGGGCCGAGTCCCTTCCTTTGATCTTCCGTAGGGCCGAGTCCCGTCGTTAGATCCCCCCAGGGCCGAGTCCCTTCCTTTGATCTTCCGTAGGGCCGAGTCCCGTCGTTAGATCCCCCCAGGGCCGAGTCCCTTCCTTTGATCTTCCGTAGGGCCGAGTCCCGTCGTTAGATCCCCCCAGGGCCGAGTCCCTTCCTTTGATCTTCCGTAGGGCCGAGTCCCGTCGTTAGATCCCCCAGGGCCGAGTCCCTTCCTTTGATCTTCCGTAGGGCCGAGTCCCGTCGTTAGATCCCCCAGGGCCGAGTCCCTTCCTTTGATCTTCCGTAGGGCCGAGTCCCGTCGTTAGATCCCCCAGGGCCGAGTCCCTTCCTTTGATCTTCCGTAGGGCCGAGTCCCGTCGTTAGATCCCCCCAGGGCCGAGTCCCTTCCTTTGATCTTCCGTAGGGCCGAGTCCCGTCGTTAGATCCCCCCAGGGCCGAGTCCCTTCCTTTGATCTTCCGTAGGGCCGAGTCCCGTCGTTAGATCCCCCCAGGGCCGAGTCCCTTCCTTTGATCTTCCGTAGGGCCGAGTCCCGTCGTTAGATCCCCCAGGGCCGAGTCCCTTCCTTTGATCTTCCGTAGGGCCGAGTCCCGTCGTTAGATCCCCCCAGGGCCGAGTCCCTTCCTTTGATCTTCCGTAGGGCCGAGTCCCGTCGTTAGATCCCCCCAGGGCCGAGTCCCTTCCTTTGATCTTCCGTAGGGCCGAGTCCCGTCGTTAGATCCCCCCAGGGCCGAGTCCCTTCCTTTGATCTTCCGTAGGGCCGAGTCCCGTCGTTAGATCCCCCCAGGGCCGAGTCCCTTCCTTTGATCTTCCGTAGGGCCGAGTCCCGTCGTTAGATCCCCCCAGGGCCGAGTCCCTTCCTTTGATCTTCCGTAGGGCCGAGTCCCGTCGTTAGATCCCCCCAGGGCCGAGTCCCTTCCTTTGATCTTCCGTAGGGCCGAGTCCCGTCGTTAGATCCCCCAGGGCCGAGTCCCTTCCTTTGATCTTCCGTAGGGCCGAGTCCCGTCGTTAGATCCCCCACAGGGCCGAGTCCCTTCCTTTGATCTTCCGTAGGGCCGAGTCCCGTCGTTAGATCCCCCCAGGGCCGAGTCCCTTCCTTTGATCTTCCGTAGGGCCGAGTCCCGTCGTTAGATCCCCCCAGGGCCGAGTCCCTTCCTTTGATCTTCCGTAGGGCCGAGTCCCGTCGTTAGATCCCCCCAGGGCCGAGTCCCTTCCTTTGATCTTCCGTAGGGCCGAGTCCCGTCGTTAGATCCCCCAGGGCCGAGTCCCTTCCTTTGATCTTCCGTAGGGCCGAGTCCCGTCGTTAGATCCCCCAGGGCCGAGTCCCTTCCTTTGATCTTCCGTAGGGCCGAGTCCCGTCGTTAGATCCCCCCAGGGCCGAGTCCCTTCCTTTGATCTTCCGTAGGGCCGAGTCCCGTCGTTAGATCCCCCCAGGGCCGAGTCCCTTCCTTTGATCTTCCGTAGGGCCGAGTCCCGTCGTTAGATCCCCCCAGGGCCGAGTCCCTTCCTTTGATCTTCCGTAGGGCCGAGTCCCGTCGTTAGATCCCCCCAGGGCCGAGTCCCTTCCTTTGATCTTCCGTAGGGCCGAGTCCCGTCGTTAGATCCCCCCAGGGCCGAGTCCCTTCCTTTGATCTTCCGTAGGGCCGAGTCCCGTCGTTAGATCCCCCAGGGCCGAGTCCCTTCCTTTGATCTTCCGTAGGGCCGAGTCCCGTCGTTAGATCCCCCAGGGCCGAGTCCCTTCCTTTGATCTTCCGTAGGGCCGAGTCCCGTCGTTAGATCCCCCCAGGGCCGAGTCCCTTCCTTTGATCTTCCGTAGGGCCGAGTCCCGTCGTTAGATCCCCCAGGGCCGAGTCCCTTCCTTTGATCTTCCGTAGGGCCGAGTCCCGTCGTTAGATCCCCCCAGGGCCGAGTCCCTTCCTTTGATCTTCCGTAGGGCCGAGTCCCGTCGTTAGATCCCCCCAGGGCCGAGTCCCTTCCTTTGATCTTCCGTAGGGCCGAGTCCCGTCGTTAGATCCCCCCAGGGCCGAGTCCCTTCCTTTGATCTTCCGTAGGGCCGAGTCCCGTCGTTAGATCCCCCAGGGCCGAGTCCCTTCCTTTGATCTTCCGTAGGGCCGAGTCCCGTCGTTAGATCCCCCCAGGGCCGAGTCCCTTCCTTTGATCTTCCGTAGGGCCGAGTCCCGTCGTTAGATCCCCCCAGGGCCGAGTCCCTTCCTTTGATCTTCCGTAGGGCCGAGTCCCGTCGTTAGATCCCCCAGGGCCGAGTCCCTTCCTTTGATCTTCCGTAGGGCCGAGTCCCGTCGTTAGATCCCCCCAGGGCCGAGTCCCTTCCTTTGATCTTCCGTAGGGCCGAGTCCCGTCGTTAGATCCCCCCAGGGCCGAGTCCCTTCCTTTGATCTTCCGTAGGGCCGAGTCCCGTCGTTAGATCCCCCCAGGGCCGAGTCCCTTCCTTTGATCTTCCGTAGGGCCGAGTCCCGTCGTTAGATCCCCCAGGGCCGAGTCCCTTCCTTTGATCTTCCGTAGGGCCGAGTCCCGTCGTTAGATCCCCCCAGGGCCGAGTCCCTTCCTTTGATCTTCCGTAGGGCCGAGTCCCGTCGTTAGATCCCCCCAGGGCCGAGTCCCTTCCTTTGATCTTCCGTAGGGCCGAGTCCCGTCGTTAGATCCCCCCAGGGCCGAGTCCCTTCCTTTGATCTTCCGTAGGGCCGAGTCCCGTCGTTAGATCCCCCCAGGGCCGAGTCCCTTCCTTTGATCTTCCGTAGGGCCGAGTCCCGTCGTTAGATCCCCCAGGGCCGAGTCCCTTCCTTTGATCTTCCGTAGGGCCGAGTCCCGTCGTTAGATCCCCCCAGGGCCGAGTCCCTTCCTTTGATCTTCCGTAGGGCCGAGTCCCGTCGTTAGATCCCCCAGGGCCGAGTCCCTTCCTTTGATCTTCCGTAGGGCCGAGTCCCGTCGTTAGATCCCCCAGGGCCGAGTCCCTTCCTTTGATCTTCCGTAGGGCCGAGTCCCGTCGTTAGATCCCCCCAGGGCCGAGTCCCTTCCTTTGATCTTCCGTAGGGCCGAGTCCCGTCGTTAGATCCCCCAGGGCCGAGTCCCTTCCTTTGATCTTCCGTAGGGCCGAGTCCCGTCGTTAGATCCCCCCAGGGCCGAGTCCCTTCCTTTGATCTTCCGTAGGGCCGAGTCCCGTCGTTAGATCCCCCCAGGGCCGAGTCCCTTCCTTTGATCTTCCGTAGGGCCGAGTCCCGTCGTTAGATCCCCACAGGGCCGAGTCCCTTCCTTTGATCTTCCGTAGGGCCGAGTCCCGTCGTTAGATCCCCCAGGGCCGAGTCCCTTCCTTTGATCTTCCGTAGGGCCGAGTCCCGTCGTTAGATCCCCCAGGGCCGAGTCCCTTCCTTTGATCTTCCGTAGGGCCGAGTCCCGTCGTTAGATCCCCCCAGGGCCGAGTCCCTTCCTTTGATCTTCCGTAGGGCCGAGTCCCGTCGTTAGATCCCCCACAGGGCCGAGTCCCTTCCTTTGATCTTCCGTAGGGCCGAGTCCCGTCGTTAGATCCCCCCAGGGCCGAGTCCCTTCCTTTGATCTTCCGTAGGGCCGAGTCCCGTCGTTAGATCCCCCAGGGCCGAGTCCCTTCCTTTGATCTTCCGTAGGGCCGAGTCCCGTCGTTAGATCCCCCACAGGGCCGAGTCCCTTCCTTTGATCTTCCGTAGGGCCGAGTCCCGTCGTTAGATCCCCCAGGGCCGAGTCCCTTCCTTTGATCTTCCGTAGGGCCGAGTCCCGTCGTTAGATCCCCCCAGGGCCGAGTCCCTTCCTTTGATCTTCCGTAGGGCCGAGTCCCGTCGTTAGATCCCCCACAGGGCCGAGTCCCTTCCTTTGATCTTCCGTAGGGCCGAGTCCCGTCGTTAGATCCCCCCAGGGCCGAGTCCCTTCCTTTGATCTTCCGTAGGGCCGAGTCCCGTCGTTAGATCCCCCCAGGGCCGAGTCCCTTCCTTTGATCTTCCGTAGGGCCGAGTCCCGTCGTTAGATCCCCCCAGGGCCGAGTCCCTTCCTTTGATCTTCCGTAGGGCCGAGTCCCGTCGTTAGATCCCCCCAGGGCCGAGTCCCTTCCTTTGATCTTCCGTAGGGCCGAGTCCCGTCGTTAGATCCCCACAGGGCCGAGTCCCTTCCTTTGATCTTCCGTAGGGCCGAGTCCCGTCGTTAGATCCCCCCAGGGCCGAGTCCCTTCCTTTGATCTTCCGTAGGGCCGAGTCCCGTCGTTAGATCCCCCCAGGGCCGAGTCCCTTCCTTTGATCTTCCGTAGGGCCGAGTCCCGTCGTTAGATCCCCCAGGGCCGAGTCCCTTCCTTTGATCTTCCGTAGGGCCGAGTCCCGTCGTTAGATCCCCCCAGGGCCGAGTCCCTTCCTTTGATCTTCCGTAGGGCCGAGTCCCGTCGTTAGATCCCCCAGGGCCGAGTCCCTTCCTTTGATCTTCCGTAGGGCCGAGTCCCGTCGTTAGATCCCCCCAGGGCCGAGTCCCTTCCTTTGATCTTCCGTAGGGCCGAGTCCCGTCGTTAGATCCCCCCAGGGCCGAGTCCCTTCCTTTGATCTTCCGTAGGGCCGAGTCCCGTCGTTAGATCCCCCCAGGGCCGAGTCCCTTCCTTTGATCTTCCGTAGGGCCGAGTCCCGTCGTTAGATCCCCCCAGGGCCGAGTCCCTTCCTTTGATCTTCCGTAGGGCCGAGTCCCGTCGTTAGATCCCCCCAGGGCCGAGTCCCTTCCTTTGATCTTCCGTAGGGCCGAGTCCCGTCGTTAGATCCCCCCAGGGCCGAGTCCCTTCCTTTGATCTTCCGTAGGGCCGAGTCCCGTCGTTAGATCCCCCCAGGGCCGAGTCCCTTCCTTTGATCTTCCGTAGGGCCGAGTCCCGTCGTTAGATCCCCCAGGGCCGAGTCCCTTCCTTTGATCTTCCGTAGGGCCGAGTCCCGTCGTTAGATCCCCCCAGGGCCGAGTCCCTTCCTTTGATCTTCCGTAGGGCCGAGTCCCGTCGTTAGATCCCCCAGGGCCGAGTCCCTTCCTTTGATCTTCCGTAGGGCCGAGTCCCGTCGTTAGATCCCCCCAGGGCCGAGTCCCTTCCTTTGATCTTCCGTAGGGCCGAGTCCCGTCGTTAGATCCCCCCAGGGCCGAGTCCCTTCCTTTGATCTTCCGTAGGGCCGAGTCCCGTCGTTAGATCCCCCCAGGGCCGAGTCCCTTCCTTTGATCTTCCGTAGGGCCGAGTCCCGTCGTTAGATCCCCCCAGGGCCGAGTCCCTTCCTTTGATCTTCCGTAGGGCCGAGTCCCGTCGTTAGATCCCCCAGGGCCGAGTCCCTTCCTTTGATCTTCCGTAGGGCCGAGTCCCGTCGTTAGATCCCCCCAGGGCCGAGTCCCTTCCTTTGATCTTCCGTAGGGCCGAGTCCCGTCGTTAGATCCCCCCAGGGCCGAGTCCCTTCCTTTGATCTTCCGTAGGGCCGAGTCCCGTCGTTAGATCCCCCCAGGGCCGAGTCCCTTCCTTTGATCTTCCGTAGGGCCGAGTCCCGTCGTTAGATCCCCCCAGGGCCGAGTCCCTTCCTTTGATCTTCCGTAGGGCCGAGTCCCGTCGTTAGATCCCCCAGGGCCGAGTCCCTTCCTTTGATCTTCCGTAGGGCCGAGTCCCGTCGTTAGATCCCCCCAGGGCCGAGTCCCTTCCTTTGATCTTCCGTAGGGCCGAGTCCCGTCGTTAGATCCCCCCAGGGCCGAGTCCCTTCCTTTGATCTTCCGTAGGGCCGAGTCCCGTCGTTAGATCCCCCAGGGCCGAGTCCCTTCCTTTGATCTTCCGTAGGGCCGAGTCCCGTCGTTAGATCCCCCAGGGCCGAGTCCCTTCCTTTGATCTTCCGTAGGGCCGAGTCCCGTCGTTAGATCCCCCCAGGGCCGAGTCCCTTCCTTTGATCTTCCGTAGGGCCGAGTCCCGTCGTTAGATCCCCCCAGGGCCGAGTCCCTTCCTTTGATCTTCCGTAGGGCCGAGTCCCGTCGTTAGATCCCCCCAGGGCCGAGTCCCTTCCTTTGATCTTCCGTAGGGCCGAGTCCCGTCGTTAGATCCCCCCAGGGCCGAGTCCCTTCCTTTGATCTTCCGTAGGGCCGAGTCCCGTCGTTAGATCCCCCCAGGGCCGAGTCCCTTCCTTTGATCTTCCGTAGGGCCGAGTCCCGTCGTTAGATCCCCAGGGCCGAGTCCCTTCCTTTGATCTTCCGTAGGGCCGAGTCCCGTCGTTAGATCCCCCCAGGGCCGAGTCCCTTCCTTTGATCTTCCGTAGGGCCGAGTCCCGTCGTTAGATTCCCCCCAGGGCCGAGTCCCTTCCTTTGATCTTCCGTAGGGCCGAGTCCCGTCGTTAGATCCCCCCAGGGCCGAGTCCCTTCCTTTGATCTTCCGTAGGGCCGAGTCCCGTCGTTAGATCCCCCAGGGCCGAGTCCCTTCCTTTGATCTTCCGTAGGGCCGAGTCCCGTCGTTAGATCCCCCAGGGCCGAGTCCCTTCCTTTGATCTTCCGTAGGGCCGAGTCCCGTCGTTAGATCCCCCCAGGGCCGAGTCCCTTCCTTTGATCTTCCGTAGGGCCGAGTCCCGTCGTTAGATCGCCCCCAGGGCCGAGTCCCTTCCTTTGATCTTCCGTAGGGCCGAGTCCCGTCGTTAGATCCCCCCAGGGCCGAGTCCCTTCCTTTGATCTTCCGTAGGGCCGAGTCCCGTCGTTAGATCCCCCCAGGGCCGAGTCCCTTCCTTTGATCTTCCGTAGGGCCGAGTCCCGTCGTTAGATCCCCCCAGGGCCGAGTCCCTTCCTTTGATCTTCCGTAGGGCCGAGTCCCGTCGTTAGATCCCCCCAGGGCCGAGTCCCTTCCTTTGATCTTCCGTAGGGCCGAGTCCCGTCGTTAGATCCCCCAGGGCCGAGTCCCTTCCTTTGATCTTCCGTAGGGCCGAGTCCCGTCGTTAGATCCCCCAGGGCCGAGTCCCTTCCTTTGATCTTCCGTAGGGCCGAGTCCCGTCGTTAGATCCCCCCAGGGCCGAGTCCCTTCCTTTGATCTTCCGTAGGGCCGAGTCCCGTCGTTAGATCCCCCCAGGGCCGAGTCCCTTCCTTTGATCTTCCGTAGGGCCGAGTCCCGTCGTTAGATCCCCCCAGGGCCGAGTCCCTTCCTTTGATCTTCCGTAGGGCCGAGTCCCGTCGTTAGATCCCCCCAGGGCCGAGTCCCTTCCTTTGATCTTCCGTAGGGCGGAGCACCGTCGTTAGATTCCCCCCAGGGCCGAGTCCTTTCCTTTGATCTTCCGTAGGGCCGAGTCCCGTCGTTAGATCCCCCAGGGCCGAGTCCCTTCCTTTGATATTCCGTAGGGCCGAGTCCCGTCGTTAGATCCCCCCAGGGCCGAGTCCCTTCCTTTGATCTTCCGTAGGGCCGAGTCCCGTCGTTAGATCGCCCCCAGGGCCGAGTCCCTTCCTTTGATCTTCCGTAGGGCCGAGTCCCGTCGTTAGATCCCCCCAGGGCCGAGTCCCTTCCTTTGATCTTCCGTAGGGCCGAGTCCCGTCGTTAGATCCCCCCAGGGCCGAGTCCCTTCCTTTGATCTTCCGTAGGGCCGAGTCCCGTCGTTAGATCCCCCCAGGGCCGAGTCCCTTCCTTTGATCTTCCGTAGGGCCGAGTCCCGTCGTTAGATCCCCCCAGGGCCGAGTCCCTTCCTTTGATCTTCCGTAGGGCCGAGTCCCGTCGTTAGATCCCCCAGGGCCGAGTCCCTTCCTTTGATCTTCCGTAGGGCCGAGTCCCGTCGTTAGATCCCCCCAGGGCCGAGTCCCTTCCTTTGATCTTCCGTAGGGCCGAGTCCCGTCGTTAGATCCCCCCAGGGCCGAGTCCCTTCCTTTGATCTTCCGTAGGGCCGAGTCCCGTCGTTAGATCCCCCAGGGCCGAGTCCCTTCCTTTGATCTTCCGTAGGGCCGAGTCCCGTCGTTAGATCCCCCCAGGGCCGAGTCCCTTCCTTTGATCTTCCGTAGGGCCGAGTCCCGTCGTTAGATCCCCCCAGGGCCGAGTCCCTTCCTTTGATCTTCCGTAGGGCCGAGTCCCGTCGTTAGATCCCCCCAGGGCCGAGTCCCTTCCTTTGATCTTCCGTAGGGCCGAGTCCCGTCGTTAGATCCCCCCAGGGCCGAGTCCCTTCCTTTGATCTTCCGTAGGGCCGAGTCCCGTCGTTAGATCCCCCCAGGGCCGAGTCCCTTCCTTTGATCTTCCGTAGGGCCGAGTCCCGTCGTTAGATCCCCCCAGGGCCGAGTCCCTTCCTTTGATCTTCCGTAGGGCCGAGTCCCGTCGTTAGATCCCCCCAGGGCCGAGTCCCTTCCTTTGATCTTCCGTAGGGCCGAGTCCCGTCGTTAGATCCCCCCAGGGCCGAGTCCCTTCCTTTGATCTTCCGTAGGGCCGAGTCCCGTCGTTAGATCCCCCCAGGGCCGAGTCCCTTCCTTTGATCTTCCGTAGGGCCGAGTCCCGTCGTTAGATCCCCCAGGGCCGAGTCCCTTCCTTTGATCTTCCGTAGGGCCGAGTCCCGTCGTTAGATCCCCCCAGGGCCGAGTCCCTTCCTTTGATCTTCCGTAGGGCCGAGTCCCGTCGTTAGATCCCCCCAGGGCCGAGTCCCTTCCTTTGATCTTCCGTAGGGCCGAGTCCCGTCGTTAGATCCCCCAGGGCCGAGTCCCTTCCTTTGATCTTCCGTAGGGCCGAGTCCCGTCGTTAGATCCCCCAGGGCCGAGTCCCTTCCTTTGATCTTCCGTAGGGCCGAGTCCCGTCGTTAGATCCCCCCAGGGCCGAGTCCCTTCCTTTGATCTTCCGTAGGGCCGAGTCCCGTCGTTAGATCCCCCCAGGGCCGAGTCCCTTCCTTTGATCTTCCGTAGGGCCGAGTCCCGTCGTTAGATCCCCCAGGGCCGAGTCCCTTCCTTTGATCTTCCGTAGGGCCGAGTCCCGTCGTTAGATCCCCCCAGGGCCGAGTCCCTTCCTTTGATCTTCCGTAGGGCCGAGTCCCGTCGTTAGATCCCCCCAGGGCCGAGTCCCTTCCTTTGATCTTCCGTAGGGCCGAGTCCCGTCGTTAGATCCCCCCAGGGCCGAGTCCCTTCCTTTGATCTTCCGTAGGGCCGAGTCCCGTCGTTAGATCCCCCCAGGGCCGAGTCCCTTCCTTTGATCTTCCGTAGGGCCGAGTCCCGTCGTTAGATCCCCCAGGGCCGAGTCCCTTCCTTTGATCTTCCGTAGGGCCGAGTCCCGTCGTTAGATCCCCCCAGGGCCGAGTCCCTTCCTTTGATCTTCCGTAGGGCCGAGTCCCGTCGTTAGATCCCCCAGGGCCGAGTCCCTTCCTTTGATCTTCCGTAGGGCCGAGTCCCGTCGTTAGATCCCCCCAGGGCCGAGTCCCTTCCTTTGATCTTCCGTAGGGCCGAGTCCCGTCGTTAGATCCCCCCAGGGCCGAGTCCCTTCCTTTGATCTTCCGTAGGGCCGAGTCCCGTCGTTAGATCCCCCCAGGGCCGAGTCCCTTCCTTTGATCTTCCGTAGGGCCGAGTCCCGTCGTTAGATCCCCCAGGGCCGAGTCCCTTCCTTTGATCTTCCGTAGGGCCGAGTCCCGTCGTTAGATCCCCCAGGGCCGAGTCCCTTCCTTTGATCTTCCGTAGGGCCGAGTCCCGTCGTTAGATCCCCCCAGGGCCGAGTCCCTTCCTTTGATCTTCCGTAGGGCCGAGTCCCGTCGTTAGATCCCCCAGGGCCGAGTCCCTTCCTTTGATCTTCCGTAGGGCCGAGTCCCGTCGTTAGATCCCCCCAGGGCCGAGTCCCTTCCTTTGATCTTCCGTAGGGCCGAGTCCCGTCGTTAGATCCCCCCAGGGCCGAGTCCCTTCCTTTGATCTTCCGTAGGGCCGAGTCCCGTCGTTAGATCCCCCCAGGGCCGAGTCCCTTCCTTTGATCTTCCGTAGGGCCGAGTCCCGTCGTTAGATCCCCCCAGGGCCGAGTCCCTTCCTTTGATCTTCCGTAGGGCCGAGTCCCGTCGTTAGATCCCCCAGGGCCGAGTCCCTTCCTTTGATCTTCCGTAGGGCCGAGTCCCGTCGTTAGATCCCCCCAGGGCCGAGTCCCTTCCTTTGATCTTCCGTAGGGCCGAGTCCCGTCGTTAGATCCCCCCAGGGCCGAGTCCCTTCCTTTGATCTTCCGTAGGGCCGAGTCCCGTCGTTAGATCCCCCCAGGGCCGAGTCCCTTCCTTTGATCTTCCGTAGGGCCGAGTCCCGTCGTTAGATCCCCCCAGGGCCGAGTCCCTTCCTTTGATCTTCCGTAGGGCCGAGTCCCGTCGTTAGATCCCCCCAGGGCCGAGTCCCTTCCTTTGATCTTCCGTAGGGCCGAGTCCCGTCGTTAGATCCCCCCAGGGCCGAGTCCCTTCCTTTGATCTTCCGTAGGGCCGAGTCCCGTCGTTAGATCCCCCCAGGGCCGAGTCCCTTCCTTTGATCTTCCGTAGGGCCGAGTCCCGTCGTTAGATCCCCCCAGGGCCGAGTCCCTTCCTTTGATCTTCCGTAGGGCCGAGTCCCGTCGTTAGATCCCCCCAGGGCCGAGTCCCTTCCTTTGATCTTCCGTAGGGCCGAGTCCCGTCGTTAGATCCCCCCAGGGCCGAGTCCCTTCCTTTGATCTTCCGTAGGGCCGAGTCCCGTCGTTAGATCCCCCAGGGCCGAGTCCCTTCCTTTGATCTTCCGTAGGGCCGAGTCCCGTCGTTAGATCCCCCCAGGGCCGAGTCCCTTCCTTTGATCTTCCGTAGGGCCGAGTCCCGTCGTTAGATCCCCCCAGGGCCGAGTCCCTTCCTTTGATCTTCCGTAGGGCCGAGTCCCGTCGTTAGATCCCCCCAGGGCCGAGTCCCTTCCTTTGATCTTCCGTAGGGCCGAGTCCCGTCGTTAGATCCCCCCAGGGCCGAGTCCCTTCCTTTGATCTTCCGTAGGGCCGAGTCCCGTCGTTAGATCCCCCCAGGGCCGAGTCCCTTCCTTTGATCTTCCGTAGGGCCGAGTCCCGTCGTTAGATCCCCCCAGGGCCGAGTCCCTTCCTTTGATCTTCCGTAGGGCCGAGTCCCGTCGTTAGATCCCCCCAGGGCCGAGTCCCTTCCTTTGATCTTCCGTAGGGCCGAGTCCCGTCGTTAGATCCCCCCAGGGCCGAGTCCCTTCCTTTGATCTTCCGTAGGGCCGAGTCCCGTCGTTAGATCCCCCCAGGGCCGAGTCCCTTCCTTTGATCTTCCGTAGGGCCGAGTCCCGTCGTTAGATCCCCCCAGGGCCGAGTCCCTTCCTTTGATCTTCCGTAGGGCCGAGTCCCGTCGTTAGATCCCCCAGGGCCGAGTCCCTTCCTTTGATCTTCCGTAGGGCCGAGTCCCGTCGTTAGATCCCCCAGGGCCGAGTCCCTTCCTTTGATCTTCCGTAGGGCCGAGTCCCGTCGTTAGATCCCCCCAGGGCCGAGTCCCTTCCTTTGATCTTCCGTAGGGCCGAGTCCCGTCGTTAGATCCCCCCAGGGCCGAGTCCCTTCCTTTGATCTTCCGTAGGGCCGAGTCCCGTCGTTAGATCCCCCCAGGGCCGAGTCCCTTCCTTTGATCTTCCGTAGGGCCGAGTCCCGTCGTTAGATCCCCCCAGGGCCGAGTCCCTTCCTTTGATCTTCCGTAGGGCCGAGTCCCGTCGTTAGATCCCCCCAGGGCCGAGTCCCTTCCTTTGATCTTCCGTAGGGCCGAGTCCCGTCGTTAGATCCCCCCAGGGCCGAGTCCCTTCCTTTGATCTTCCGTAGGGCCGAGTCCCGTCGTTAGATCCCCCCAGGGCCGAGTCCCTTCCTTTGATCTTCCGTAGGGCCGAGTCCCGTCGTTAGATCCCCCCAGGGCCGAGTCCCTTCCTTTGATCTTCCGTAGGGCCGAGTCCCGTCGTTAGATCCCCCCAGGGCCGAGTCCCTTCCTTTGATCTTCCGTAGGGCCGAGTCCCGTCGTTAGATCCCCCCAGGGCCGAGTCCCTTCCTTTGATCTTCCGTAGGGCCGAGTCCCGTCGTTAGATCCCCCCAGGGCCGAGTCCCTTCCTTTGATCTTCCGTAGGGCCGAGTCCCGTCGTTAGATCCCCCCAGGGCCGAGTCCCTTCCTTTGATCTTCCGTAGGGCCGAGTCCCGTCGTTAGATCCCCCCAGGGCCGAGTCCCTTCCTTTGATCTTCCGTAGGGCCGAGTCCCGTCGTTAGATCCCCCAGGGCCGAGTCCCTTCCTTTGATCTTCCGTAGGGCCGAGTCCCGTCGTTAGATCCCCCCAGGGCCGAGTCCCTTCCTTTGATCTTCCGTAGGGCCGAGTCCCGTCGTTAGATCCCCCAGGGCCGAGTCCCTTCCTTTGATCTTCCGTAGGGCCGAGTCCCGTCGTTAGATCCCCCAGGGCCGAGTCCCTTCCTTTGATCTTCCGTAGGGCCGAGTCCCGTCGTTAGATCCCCCCAGGGCCGAGTCCCTTCCTTTGATCTTCCGTAGGGCCGAGTCCCGTCGTTAGATCCCCCCAGGGCCGAGTCCCTTCCTTTGATCTTCCGTAGGGCCGAGTCCCGTCGTTAGATCCCCCCAGGGCCGAGTCCCTTCCTTTGATCTTCCGTAGGGCCGAGTCCCGTCGTTAGATCCCCCCAGGGCCGAGTCCCTTCCTTTGATCTTCCGTAGGGCCGAGTCCCGTCGTTAGATCCCCCAGGGCCGAGTCCCTTCCTTTGATCTTCCGTAGGGCCGAGTCCCGTCGTTAGATCCCCCAGGGCCGAGTCCCTTCCTTTGATCTTCCGTAGGGCCGAGTCCCGTCGTTAGATCCCCCCAGGGCCGAGTCCCTTCCTTTGATCTTCCGTAGGGCCGAGTCCCGTCGTTAGATCCCCCAGGGCCGAGTCCCTTCCTTTGATCTTCCGTAGGGCCGAGTCCCGTCGTTAGATCCCCCCAGGGCCGAGTCCCTTCCTTTGATCTTCCGTAGGGCCGAGTCCCGTCGTTAGATCCCCCCAGGGCCGAGTCCCTTCCTTTGATCTTCCGTAGGGCCGAGTCCCGTCGTTAGATCCCCCCAGGGCCGAGTCCCTTCCTTTGATCTTCCGTAGGGCCGAGTCCCGTCGTTAGATCCCCCCAGGGCCGAGTCCCTTCCTTTGATCTTCCGTAGGGCCGAGTCCCGTCGTTAGATCCCCCCAGGGCCGAGTCCCTTCCTTTGATCTTCCGTAGGGCCGAGTCCCGTCGTTAGATCCCCCAGGGCCGAGTCCCTTCCTTTGATCTTCCGTAGGGCCGAGTCCCGTCGTTAGATCCCCCCAGGGCCGAGTCCCTTCCTTTGATCTTCCGTAGGGCCGAGTCCCGTCGTTAGATCCCCCCAGGGCCGAGTCCCTTCCTTTGATCTTCCGTAGGGCCGAGTCCCGTCGTTAGATCCCCCCAGGGCCGAGTCCCTTCCTTTGATCTTCCGTAGGGCCGAGTCCCGTCGTTAGATCCCCCCAGGGCCGAGTCCCTTCCTTTGATCTTCCGTAGGGCCGAGTCCCGTCGTTAGATCCCCCCAGGGCCGAGTCCCTTCCTTTGATCTTCCGTAGGGCCGAGTCCCGTCGTTAGATCCCCCCAGGGCCGAGTCCCTTCCTTTGATCTTCCGTAGGGCCGAGTCCCGTCGTTAGATCCCCCCAGGGCCGAGTCCCTTCCTTTGATCTTCCGTAGGGCCGAGTCCCGTCGTTAGATCCCCCCAGGGCCGAGTCCCTTCCTTTGATCTTCCGTAGGGCCGAGTCCCGTCGTTAGATCCCCCCAGGGCCGAGTCCCTTCCTTTGATCTTCCGTAGGGCCGAGTCCCGTCGTTAGATCCCCCCAGGGCCGAGTCCCTTCCTTTGATCTTCCGTAGGGCCGAGTCCCGTCGTTAGATCCCCCAGGGCCGAGTCCCTTCCTTTGATCTTCCGTAGGGCCGAGTCCCGTCGTTAGATCCCCCCAGGGCCGAGTCCCTTCCTTTGATCTTCCGTAGGGCCGAGTCCCGTCGTTAGATCCCCCCAGGGCCGAGTCCCTTCCTTTGATCTTCCGTAGGGCCGAGTCCCGTCGTTAGATCCCCCCAGGGCCGAGTCCCTTCCTTTGATCTTCCGTAGGGCCGAGTCCCGTCGTTAGATCCCCCAGGGCCGAGTCCCTTCCTTTGATCTTCCGTAGGGCCGAGTCCCGTCGTTAGATCCCCCCAGGGCCGAGTCCCTTCCTTTGATCTTCCGTAGGGCCGAGTCCCGTCGTTAGATCCCCCCAGGGCCGAGTCCCTTCCTTTGATCTTCCGTAGGGCCGAGTCCCGTCGTTAGATCCCCCCAGGGCCGAGTCCCTTCCTTTGATCTTCCGTAGGGCCGAGTCCCGTCGTTAGATCCCCCCAGGGCCGAGTCCCTTCCTTTGATCTTCCGTAGGGCCGAGTCCCGTCGTTAGATCCCCCCAGGGCCGAGTCCCTTCCTTTGATCTTCCGTAGGGCCGAGTCCCGTCGTTAGATCCCCCAGGGCCGAGTCCCTTCCTTTGATCTTCCGTAGGGCCGAGTCCCGTCGTTAGATCCCCCCAGGGCCGAGTCCCTTCCTTTGATCTTCCGTAGGGCCGAGTCCCGTCGTTAGATCCCCCCAGGGCCGAGTCCCTTCCTTTGATCTTCCGTAGGGCCGAGTCCCGTCGTTAGATCCCCCAGGGCCGAGTCCCTTCCTTTGATCTTCCGTAGGGCCGAGTCCCGTCGTTAGATCCCCCCAGGGCCGAGTCCCTTCCTTTGATCTTCCGTAGGGCCGAGTCCCGTCGTTAGATCCCCCCAGGGCCGAGTCCCTTCCTTTGATCTTCCGTAGGGCCGAGTCCCGTCGTTAGATCCCCCCAGGGCCGAGTCCCTTCCTTTGATCTTCCGTAGGGCCGAGTCCCGTCGTTAGATCCCCCAGGGCCGAGTCCCTTCCTTTGATCTTCCGTAGGGCCGAGTCCCGTCGTTAGATCCCCCCAGGGCCGAGTCCCTTCCTTTGATCTTCCGTAGGGCCGAGTCCCGTCGTTAGATCCCCCACAGGGCCGAGTCCCTTCCTTTGATCTTCCGTAGGGCCGAGTCCCGTCGTTAGATCCCCCCAGGGCCGAGTCCCTTCCTTTGATCTTCCGTAGGGCCGAGTCCCGTCGTTAGATCCCCCCAGGGCCGAGTCCCTTCCTTTGATCTTCCGTAGGGCCGAGTCCCGTCGTTAGATCCCCCAGGGCCGAGTCCCTTCCTTTGATCTTCCGTAGGGCCGAGTCCCGTCGTTAGATCCCCCCAGGGCCGAGTCCCTTCCTTTGATCTTCCGTAGGGCCGAGTCCCGTCGTTAGATCCCCCAGGGCCGAGTCCCTTCCTTTGATCTTCCGTAGGGCCGAGTCCCGTCGTTAGATCCCCCCAGGGCCGAGTCCCTTCCTTTGATCTTCCGTAGGGCCGAGTCCCGTCGTTAGATCCCCCCAGGGCCGAGTCCCTTCCTTTGATCTTCCGTAGGGCCGAGTCCCGTCGTTAGATCCCCCCAGGGCCGAGTCCCTTCCTTTGATCTTCCGTAGGGCCGAGTCCCGTCGTTAGATCCCCCAGGGCCGAGTCCCTTCCTTTGATCTTCCGTAGGGCCGAGTCCCGTCGTTAGATCCCCCCAGGGCCGAGTCCCTTCCTTTGATCTTCCGTAGGGCCGAGTCCCGTCGTTAGATCCCCCCAGGGCCGAGTCCCTTCCTTTGATCTTCCGTAGGGCCGAGTCCCGTCGTTAGATCCCCCCAGGGCCGAGTCCCTTCCTTTGATCTTCCGTAGGGCCGAGTCCCGTCGTTAGATCCCCCCAGGGCCGAGTCCCTTCCTTTGATCTTCCGTAGGGCCGAGTCCCGTCGTTAGATCCCCCCAGGGCCGAGTCCCTTCCTTTGATCTTCCGTAGGGCCGAGTCCCGTCGTTAGATCCCCCCAGGGCCGAGTCCCTTCCTTTGATCTTCCGTAGGGCCGAGTCCCGTCGTTAGATCCCCCAGGGCCGAGTCCCTTCCTTTGATCTTCCGTAGGGCCGAGTCCCGTCGTTAGATCCCCCCAGGGCCGAGTCCCTTCCTTTGATCTTCCGTAGGGCCGAGTCCCGTCGTTAGATCCCCCCAGGGCCGAGTCCCTTCCTTTGATCTTCCGTAGGGCCGAGTCCCGTCGTTAGATCCCCCCAGGGCCGAGTCCCTTCCTTTGATCTTCCGTAGGGCCGAGTCCCGTCGTTAGATCCCCCCAGGGCCGAGTCCCTTCCTTTGATCTTCCGTAGGGCCGAGTCCCGTCGTTAGATCCCCCCAGGGCCGAGTCCCTTCCTTTGATCTTCCGTAGGGCCGAGTCCCGTCGTTAGATCCCCCAGGGCCGAGTCCCTTCCTTTGATCTTCCGTAGGGCCGAGTCCCGTCGTTAGATCCCCCAGGGCCGAGTCCCTTCCTTTGATCTTCCGTAGGGCCGAGTCCCGTCGTTAGATCCCCCAGGGCCGAGTCCCTTCCTTTGATCTTCCGTAGGGCCGAGTCCCGTCGTTAGATCCCCCAGGGCCGAGTCCCTTCCTTTGATCTTCCGTAGGGCCGAGTCCCGTCGTTAGATCCCCCCAGGGCCGAGTCCCTTCCTTTGATCTTCCGTAGGGCCGAGTCCCGTCGTTAGATCCCCCCAGGGCCGAGTCCCTTCCTTTGATCTTCCGTAGGGCCGAGTCCCGTCGTTAGATCCCCCCAGGGCCGAGTCCCTTCCTTTGATCTTCCGTAGGGCCGAGTCCCGTCGTTAGATCCCCCAGGGCCGAGTCCCTTCCTTTGATCTTCCGTAGGGCCGAGTCCCGTCGTTAGATCCCCCAGGGCCGAGTCCCTTCCTTTGATCTTCCGTAGGGCCGAGTCCCGTCGTTAGATCCCCCCAGGGCCGAGTCCCTTCCTTTGATCTTCCGTAGGGCCGAGTCCCGTCGTTAGATCCCCCAGGGCCGAGTCCCTTCCTTTGATCTTCCGTAGGGCCGAGTCCCGTCGTTAGATCCCCCCAGGGCCGAGTCCCTTCCTTTGATCTTCCGTAGGGCCGAGTCCCGTCGTTAGATCCCCCAGGGCCGAGTCCCTTCCTTTGATCTTCCGTAGGGCCGAGTCCCGTCGTTAGATCCCCCCAGGGCCGAGTCCCTTCCTTTGATCTTCCGTAGGGCCGAGTCCCGTCGTTAGATCCCCCCAGGGCCGAGTCCCTTCCTTTGATCTTCCGTAGGGCCGAGTCCCGTCGTTAGATCCCCCCAGGGCCGAGTCCCTTCCTTTGATCTTCCGTAGGGCCGAGTCCCGTCGTTAGATCCCCCCAGGGCCGAGTCCCTTCCTTTGATCTTCCGTAGGGCCGAGTCCCGTCGTTAGATCCCCCCAGGGCCGAGTCCCTTCCTTTGATCTTCCGTAGGGCCGAGTCCCGTCGTTAGATCCCCCCAGGGCCGAGTCCCTTCCTTTGATCTTCCGTAGGGCCGAGTCCCGTCGTTAGATCCCCCAGGGCCGAGTCCCTTCCTTTGATCTTCCGTAGGGCCGAGTCCCGTCGTTAGATCCCCCCAGGGCCGAGTCCCTTCCTTTGATCTTCCGTAGGGCCGAGTCCCGTCGTTAGATCCCCCCAGGGCCGAGTCCCTTCCTTTGATCTTCCGTAGGGCCGAGTCCCGTCGTTAGATCCCCCAGGGCCGAGTCCCTTCCTTTGATCTTCCGTAGGGCCGAGTCCCGTCGTTAGATCCCCCCAGGGCCGAGTCCCTTCCTTTGATCTTCCGTAGGGCCGAGTCCCGTCGTTAGATCCCCCAGGGCCGAGTCCCTTCCTTTGATCTTCCGTAGGGCCGAGTCCCGTCGTTAGATCCCCCCAGGGCCGAGTCCCTTCCTTTGATCTTCCGTAGGGCCGAGTCCCGTCGTTAGATCCCCCCAGGGCCGAGTCCCTTCCTTTGATCTTCCGTAGGGCCGAGTCCCGTCGTTAGATCCCCCCAGGGCCGAGTCCCTTCCTTTGATCTTCCGTAGGGCCGAGTCCCGTCGTTAGATCCCCCACAGGGCCGAGTCCCTTCCTTTGATCTTCCGTAGGGCCGAGTCCCGTCGTTAGATCCCCCCAGGGCCGAGTCCCTTCCTTTGATCTTCCGTAGGGCCGAGTCCCGTCGTTAGATCCCCCCAGGGCCGAGTCCCTTCCTTTGATCTTCCGTAGGGCCGAGTCCCGTCGTTAGATCCCCCCAGGGCCGAGTCCCTTCCTTTGATCTTCCGTAGGGCCGAGTCCCGTCGTTAGATCCCCCCAGGGCCGAGTCCCTTCCTTTGATCTTCCGTAGGGCCGAGTCCCGTCGTTAGATCCCCCCAGGGCCGAGTCCCTTCCTTTGATCTTCCGTAGGGCCGAGTCCCGTCGTTAGATCCCCCCAGGGCCGAGTCCCTTCCTTTGATCTTCCGTAGGGCCGAGTCCCGTCGTTAGATCCCCCAGGGCCGAGTCCCTTCCTTTGATCTTCCGTAGGGCCGAGTCCCGTCGTTAGATCCCCCCAGGGCCGAGTCCCTTCCTTTGATCTTCCGTAGGGCCGAGTCCCGTCGTTAGATCCCCCCAGGGCCGAGTCCCTTCCTTTGATCTTCCGTAGGGCCGAGTCCCGTCGTTAGATCCCCCCAGGGCCGAGTCCCTTCCTTTGATCTTCCGTAGGGCCGAGTCCCGTCGTTAGATCCCCCCAGGGCCGAGTCCCTTCCTTTGATCTTCCGTAGGGCCGAGTCCCGTCGTTAGATCCCCCCAGGGCCGAGTCCCTTCCTTTGATCTTCCGTAGGGCCGAGTCCCGTCGTTAGATCCCCCCAGGGCCGAGTCCCTTCCTTTGATCTTCCGTAGGGCCGAGTCCCGTCGTTAGATCCCCCAGGGCCGAGTCCCTTCCTTTGATCTTCCGTAGGGCCGAGTCCCGTCGTTAGATCCCCCAGGGCCGAGTCCCTTCCTTTGATCTTCCGTAGGGCCGAGTCCCGTCGTTAGATCCCCCAGGGCCGAGTCCCTTCCTTTGATCTTCCGTAGGGCCGAGTCCCGTCGTTAGATCCCCCCAGGGCCGAGTCCCTTCCTTTGATCTTCCGTAGGGCCGAGTCCCGTCGTTAGATCCCCCCAGGGCCGAGTCCCTTCCTTTGATCTTCCGTAGGGCCGAGTCCCGTCGTTAGATCCCCCCAGGGCCGAGTCCCTTCCTTTGATCTTCCGTAGGGCCGAGTCCCGTCGTTAGATCCCCCCAGGGCCGAGTCCCTTCCTTTGATCTTCCGTAGGGCCGAGTCCCGTCGTTAGATCCCCCCAGGGCCGAGTCCCTTCCTTTGATCTTCCGTAGGGCCGAGTCCCGTCGTTAGATCCCCCCAGGGCCGAGTCCCTTCCTTTGATCTTCCGTAGGGCCGAGTCCCGTCGTTAGATCCCCCACAGGGCCGAGTCCCTTCCTTTGATCTTCCGTAGGGCCGAGTCCCGTCGTTAGATCCCCCCAGGGCCGAGTCCCTTCCTTTGATCTTCCGTAGGGCCGAGTCCCGTCGTTAGATCCCCCCAGGGCCGAGTCCCTTCCTTTGATCTTCCGTAGGGCCGAGTCCCGTCGTTAGATCCCCCCAGGGCCGAGTCCCTTCCTTTGATCTTCCGTAGGGCCGAGTCCCGTCGTTAGATCCCCCAGGGCCGAGTCCCTTCCTTTGATCTTCCGTAGGGCCGAGTCCCGTCGTTAGATCCCCCCAGGGCCGAGTCCCTTCCTTTGATCTTCCGTAGGGCCGAGTCCCGTCGTTAGATCCCCCCAGGGCCGAGTCCCTTCCTTTGATCTTCCGTAGGGCCGAGTCCCGTCGTTAGATCCCCCCAGGGCCGAGTCCCTTCCTTTGATCTTCCGTAGGGCCGAGTCCCGTCGTTAGATCCCCCCAGGGCCGAGTCCCTTCCTTTGATCTTCCGTAGGGCCGAGTCCCGTCGTTAGATCCCCCACAGGGCCGAGTCCCTTCCTTTGATCTTCCGTAGGGCCGAGTCCCGTCGTTAGATCCCCCCAGGGCCGAGTCCCTTCCTTTGATCTTCCGTAGGGCCGAGTCCCGTCGTTAGATCCCCCAGGGCCGAGTCCCTTCCTTTGATCTTCCGTAGGGCCGAGTCCCGTCGTTAGATCCCCCAGGGCCGAGTCCCTTCCTTTGATCTTCCGTAGGGCCGAGTCCCGTCGTTAGATCCCCCCAGGGCCGAGTCCCTTCCTTTGATCTTCCGTAGGGCCGAGTCCCGTCGTTAGATCCCCCCAGGGCCGAGTCCCTTCCTTTGATCTTCCGTAGGGCCGAGTCCCGTCGTTAGATCCCCCCAGGGCCGAGTCCCTTCCTTTGATCTTCCGTAGGGCCGAGTCCCGTCGTTAGATCCCCCAGGGCCGAGTCCCTTCCTTTGATCTTCCGTAGGGCCGAGTCCCGTCGTTAGATCCCCCCAGGGCCGAGTCCCTTCCTTTGATCTTCCGTAGGGCCGAGTCCCGTCGTTAGATCCCCCCAGGGCCGAGTCCCTTCCTTTGATCTTCCGTAGGGCCGAGTCCCGTCGTTAGATCCCCCCAGGGCCGAGTCCCTTCCTTTGATCTTCCGTAGGGCCGAGTCCCGTCGTTAGATCCCCCCAGGGCCGAGTCCCTTCCTTTGATCTTCCGTAGGGCCGAGTCCCGTCGTTAGATCCCCCAGGGCCGAGTCCCTTCCTTTGATCTTCCGTAGGGCCGAGTCCCGTCGTTAGATCCCCCCAGGGCCGAGTCCCTTCCTTTGATCTTCCGTAGGGCCGAGTCCCGTCGTTAGATCCCCCCAGGGCCGAGTCCCTTCCTTTGATCTTCCGTAGGGCCGAGTCCCGTCGTTAGATCCCCCCAGGGCCGAGTCCCTTCCTTTGATCTTCCGTAGGGCCGAGTCCCGTCGTTAGATCCCCCAGGGCCGAGTCCCTTCCTTTGATCTTCCGTAGGGCCGAGTCCCGTCGTTAGATCCCCCCAGGGCCGAGTCCCTTCCTTTGATCTTCCGTAGGGCCGAGTCCCGTCGTTAGATCCCCCAGGGCCGAGTCCCTTCCTTTGATCTTCCGTAGGGCCGAGTCCCGTCGTTAGATCCCCCCAGGGCCGAGTCCCTTCCTTTGATCTTCCGTAGGGCCGAGTCCCGTCGTTAGATCCCCCAGGGCCGAGTCCCTTCCTTTGATCTTCCGTAGGGCCGAGTCCCGTCGTTAGATCCCCCAGGGCCGAGTCCCTTCCTTTGATCTTCCGTAGGGCCGAGTCCCGTCGTTAGATCCCCCCAGGGCCGAGTCCCTTCCTTTGATCTTCCGTAGGGCCGAGTCCCGTCGTTAGATCCCCCCAGGGCCGAGTCCCTTCCTTTGATCTTCCGTAGGGCCGAGTCCCGTCGTTAGATCCCCCCAGGGCCGAGTCCCTTCCTTTGATCTTCCGTAGGGCCGAGTCCCGTCGTTAGATCCCCCAGGGCCGAGTCCCTTCCTTTGATCTTCCGTAGGGCCGAGTCCCGTCGTTAGATCCCCCCAGGGCCGAGTCCCTTCCTTTGATCTTCCGTAGGGCCGAGTCCCGTCGTTAGATCCCCCCAGGGCCGAGTCCCTTCCTTTGATCTTCCGTAGGGCCGAGTCCCGTCGTTAGATCCCCCCAGGGCCGAGTCCCTTCCTTTGATCTTCCGTAGGGCCGAGTCCCGTCGTTAGATCCCCCCAGGGCCGAGTCCCTTCCTTTGATCTTCCGTAGGGCCGAGTCCCGTCGTTAGATCCCCCCAGGGCCGAGTCCCTTCCTTTGATCTTCCGTAGGGCCGAGTCCCGTCGTTAGATCCCCCCAGGGCCGAGTCCCTTCCTTTGATCTTCCGTAGGGCCGAGTCCCGTCGTTAGATCCCCCCAGGGCCGAGTCCCTTCCTTTGATCTTCCGTAGGGCCGAGTCCCGTCGTTAGATCCCCCAGGGCCGAGTCCCTTCCTTTGATCTTCCGTAGGGCCGAGTCCCGTCGTTAGATCCCCCAGGGCCGAGTCCCTTCCTTTGATCTTCCGTAGGGCCGAGTCCCGTCGTTAGATCCCCCCAGGGCCGAGTCCCTTCCTTTGATCTTCCGTAGGGCCGAGTCCCGTCGTTAGATCCCCCCAGGGCCGAGTCCCTTCCTTTGATCTTCCGTAGGGCCGAGTCCCGTCGTTAGATCCCCCCAGGGCCGAGTCCCTTCCTTTGATCTTCCGTAGGGCCGAGTCCCGTCGTTAGATCCCCCCAGGGCCGAGTCCCTTCCTTTGATCTTCCGTAGGGCCGAGTCCCGTCGTTAGATCCCCCCAGGGCCGAGTCCCTTCCTTTGATCTTCCGTAGGGCCGAGTCCCGTCGTTAGATCCCCCCAGGGCCGAGTCCCTTCCTTTGATCTTCCGTAGGGCCGAGTCCCGTCGTTAGATCCCCCCAGGGCCGAGTCCCTTCCTTTGATCTTCCGTAGGGCCGAGTCCCGTCGTTAGATCCCCCCAGGGCCGAGTCCCTTCCTTTGATCTTCCGTAGGGCCGAGTCCCGTCGTTAGATCCCCCCAGGGCCGAGTCCCTTCCTTTGATCTTCCGTAGGGCCGAGTCCCGTCGTTAGATCCCCCCAGGGCCGAGTCCCTTCCTTTGATCTTCCGTAGGGCCGAGTCCCGTCGTTAGATCCCCCCAGGGCCGAGTCCCTTCCTTTGATCTTCCGTAGGGCCGAGTCCCGTCGTTAGATCCCCCCAGGGCCGAGTCCCTTCCTTTGATCTTCCGTAGGGCCGAGTCCCGTCGTTAGATCCCCCCAGGGCCGAGTCCCTTCCTTTGATCTTCCGTAGGGCCGAGTCCCGTCGTTAGATCCCCCCAGGGCCGAGTCCCTTCCTTTGATCTTCCGTAGGGCCGAGTCCCGTCGTTAGATCCCCCCAGGGCCGAGTCCCTTCCTTTGATCTTCCGTAGGGCCGAGTCCCGTCGTTAGATCCCCCCAGGGCCGAGTCCCTTCCTTTGATCTTCCGTAGGGCCGAGTCCCGTCGTTAGATCCCCCCAGGGCCGAGTCCCTTCCTTTGATCTTCCGTAGGGCCGAGTCCCGTCGTTAGATCCCCCCAGGGCCGAGTCCCTTCCTTTGATCTTCCGTAGGGCCGAGTCCCGTCGTTAGATCCCCCCAGGGCCGAGTCCCTTCCTTTGATCTTCCGTAGGGCCGAGTCCCGTCGTTAGATCCCCCCAGGGCCGAGTCCCTTCCTTTGATCTTCCGTAGGGCCGAGTCCCGTCGTTAGATCCCCCCAGGGCCGAGTCCCTTCCTTTGATCTTCCGTAGGGCCGAGTCCCGTCGTTAGATCCCCCCAGGGCCGAGTCCCTTCCTTTGATCTTCCGTAGGGCCGAGTCCCGTCGTTAGATCCCCCCAGGGCCGAGTCCCTTCCTTTGATCTTCCGTAGGGCCGAGTCCCGTCGTTAGATCCCCCCAGGGCCGAGTCCCTTCCTTTGATCTTCCGTAGGGCCGAGTCCCGTCGTTAGATCCCCCCAGGGCCGAGTCCCTTCCTTTGATCTTCCGTAGGGCCGAGTCCCGTCGTTAGATCCCCCAGGGCCGAGTCCCTTCCTTTGATCTTCCGTAGGGCCGAGTCCCGTCGTTAGATCCCCCAGGGCCGAGTCCCTTCCTTTGATCTTCCGTAGGGCCGAGTCCCGTCGTTAGATCCCCCCAGGGCCGAGTCCCTTCCTTTGATCTTCCGTAGGGCCGAGTCCCGTCGTTAGATCCCCCCAGGGCCGAGTCCCTTCCTTTGATCTTCCGTAGGGCCGAGTCCCGTCGTTAGATCCCCCCAGGGCCGAGTCCCTTCCTTTGATCTTCCGTAGGGCCGAGTCCCGTCGTTAGATCCCCCCAGGGCCGAGTCCCTTCCTTTGATCTTCCGTAGGGCCGAGTCCCGTCGTTAGATCCCCCCAGGGCCGAGTCCCTTCCTTTGATCTTCCGTAGGGCCGAGTCCCGTCGTTAGATCCCCCCAGGGCCGAGTCCCTTCCTTTGATCTTCCGTAGGGCCGAGTCCCGTCGTTAGATCCCCCCAGGGCCGAGTCCCTTCCTTTGATCTTCCGTAGGGCCGAGTCCCGTCGTTAGATCCCCCCAGGGCCGAGTCCCTTCCTTTGATCTTCCGTAGGGCCGAGTCCCGTCGTTAGATCCCCCAGGGCCGAGTCCCTTCCTTTGATCTTCCGTAGGGCCGAGTCCCGTCGTTAGATCCCCCAGGGCCGAGTCCCTTCCTTTGATCTTCCGTAGGGCCGAGTCCCGTCGTTAGATCCCCCAGGGCCGAGTCCCTTCCTTTGATCTTCCGTAGGGCCGAGTCCCGTCGTTAGATCCCCCAGGGCCGAGTCCCTTCCTTTGATCTTCCGTAGGGCCGAGTCCCGTCGTTAGATCCCCCAGGGCCGAGTCCCTTCCTTTGATCTTCCGTAGGGCCGAGTCCCGTCGTTAGATCCCCCCAGGGCCGAGTCCCTTCCTTTGATCTTCCGTAGGGCCGAGTCCCGTCGTTAGATCCCCCCAGGGCCGAGTCCCTTCCTTTGATCTTCCGTAGGGCCGAGTCCCGTCGTTAGATCCCCCAGGGCCGAGTCCCTTCCTTTGATCTTCCGTAGGGCCGAGTCCCGTCGTTAGATCCCCCAGGGCCGAGTCCCTTCCTTTGATCTTCCGTAGGGCCGAGTCCCGTCGTTAGATCCCCCCAGGGCCGAGTCCCTTCCTTTGATCTTCCGTAGGGCCGAGTCCCGTCGTTAGATCCCCCAGGGCCGAGTCCCTTCCTTTGATCTTCCGTAGGGCCGAGTCCCGTCGTTAGATCCCCCAGGGCCGAGTCCCTTCCTTTGATCTTCCGTAGGGCCGAGTCCCGTCGTTAGATCCCCCCAGGGCCGAGTCCCTTCCTTTGATCTTCCGTAGGGCCGAGTCCCGTCGTTAGATCCCCCCAGGGCCGAGTCCCTTCCTTTGATCTTCCGTAGGGCCGAGTCCCGTCGTTAGATCCCCCCAGGGCCGAGTCCCTTCCTTTGATCTTCCGTAGGGCCGAGTCCCGTCGTTAGATCCCCCCAGGGCCGAGTCCCTTCCTTTGATCTTCCGTAGGGCCGAGTCCCGTCGTTAGATCCCCCAGGGCCGAGTCCCTTCCTTTGATCTTCCGTAGGGCCGAGTCCCGTCGTTAGATCCCCCCAGGGCCGAGTCCCTTCCTTTGATCTTCCGTAGGGCCGAGTCCCGTCGTTAGATCCCCCAGGGCCGAGTCCCTTCCTTTGATCTTCCGTAGGGCCGAGTCCCGTCGTTAGATCCCCCCAGGGCCGAGTCCCTTCCTTTGATCTTCCGTAGGGCCGAGTCCCGTCGTTAGATCCCCCCAGGGCCGAGTCCCTTCCTTTGATCTTCCGTAGGGCCGAGTCCCGTCGTTAGATCCCCCCAGGGCCGAGTCCCTTCCTTTGATCTTCCGTAGGGCCGAGTCCCGTCGTTAGATCCCCCCAGGGCCGAGTCCCTTCCTTTGATCTTCCGTAGGGCCGAGTCCCGTCGTTAGATCCCCCCAGGGCCGAGTCCCTTCCTTTGATCTTCCGTAGGGCCGAGTCCCGTCGTTAGATCCCCCAGGGCCGAGTCCCTTCCTTTGATCTTCCGTAGGGCCGAGTCCCGTCGTTAGATCCCCCAGGGCCGAGTCCCTTCCTTTGATCTTCCGTAGGGCCGAGTCCCGTCGTTAGATCCCCCCAGGGCCGAGTCCCTTCCTTTGATCTTCCGTAGGGCCGAGTCCCGTCGTTAGATCCCCCCAGGGCCGAGTCCCTTCCTTTGATCTTCCGTAGGGCCGAGTCCCGTCGTTAGATCCCCCCAGGGCCGAGTCCCTTCCTTTGATCTTCCGTAGGGCCGAGTCCCGTCGTTAGATCCCCCAGGGCCGAGTCCCTTCCTTTGATCTTCCGTAGGGCCGAGTCCCGTCGTTAGATCCCCCCAGGGCCGAGTCCCTTCCTTTGATCTTCCGTAGGGCCGAGTCCCGTCGTTAGATCCCCCCAGGGCCGAGTCCCTTCCTTTGATCTTCCGTAGGGCCGAGTCCCGTCGTTAGATCCCCCCAGGGCCGAGTCCCTTCCTTTGATCTTCCGTAGGGCCGAGTCCCGTCGTTAGATCCCCCCAGGGCCGAGTCCCTTCCTTTGATCTTCCGTAGGGCCGAGTCCCGTCGTTAGATCCCCCCAGGGCCGAGTCCCTTCCTTTGATCTTCCGTAGGGCCGAGTCCCGTCGTTAGATCCCCCCAGGGCCGAGTCCCTTCCTTTGATCTTCCGTAGGGCCGAGTCCCGTCGTTAGATCCCCCAGGGCCGAGTCCCTTCCTTTGATCTTCCGTAGGGCCGAGTCCCGTCGTTAGATCCCCCCAGGGCCGAGTCCCTTCCTTTGATCTTCCGTAGGGCCGAGTCCCGTCGTTAGATCCCCCCAGGGCCGAGTCCCTTCCTTTGATCTTCCGTAGGGCCGAGTCCCGTCGTTAGATCCCCCACAGGGCCGAGTCCCTTCCTTTGATCTTCCGTAGGGCCGAGTCCCGTCGTTAGATCCCCCCAGGGCCGAGTCCCTTCCTTTGATCTTCCGTAGGGCCGAGTCCCGTCGTTAGATCCCCCCAGGGCCGAGTCCCTTCCTTTGATCTTCCGTAGGGCCGAGTCCCGTCGTTAGATCCCCCCAGGGCCGAGTCCCTTCCTTTGATCTTCCGTAGGGCCGAGTCCCGTCGTTAGATCCCCCAGGGCCGAGTCCCTTCCTTTGATCTTCCGTAGGGCCGAGTCCCGTCGTTAGATCCCCCCAGGGCCGAGTCCCTTCCTTTGATCTTCCGTAGGGCCGAGTCCCGTCGTTAGATCCCCCCAGGGCCGAGTCCCTTCCTTTGATCTTCCGTAGGGCCGAGTCCCGTCGTTAGATCCCCCAGGGCCGAGTCCCTTCCTTTGATCTTCCGTAGGGCCGAGTCCCGTCGTTAGATCCCCCCAGGGCCGAGTCCCTTCCTTTGATCTTCCGTAGGGCCGAGTCCCGTCGTTAGATCCCCCACAGGGCCGAGTCCCTTCCTTTGATCTTCCGTAGGGCCGAGTCCCGTCGTTAGATCCCCCAGGGCCGAGTCCCTTCCTTTGATCTTCCGTAGGGCCGAGTCCCGTCGTTAGATCCCCCCAGGGCCGAGTCCCTTCCTTTGATCTTCCGTAGGGCCGAGTCCCGTCGTTAGATCCCCCCAGGGCCGAGTCCCTTCCTTTGATCTTCCGTAGGGCCGAGTCCCGTCGTTAGATCCCCCCAGGGCCGAGTCCCTTCCTTTGATCTTCCGTAGGGCCGAGTCCCGTCGTTAGATCCCCCCAGGGCCGAGTCCCTTCCTTTGATCTTCCGTAGGGCCGAGTCCCGTCGTTAGATCCCCCAGGGCCGAGTCCCTTCCTTTGATCTTCCGTAGGGCCGAGTCCCGTCGTTAGATCCCCCCAGGGCCGAGTCCCTTCCTTTGATCTTCCGTAGGGCCGAGTCCCGTCGTTAGATCCCCCCAGGGCCGAGTCCCTTCCTTTGATCTTCCGTAGGGCCGAGTCCCGTCGTTAGATCCCCCCAGGGCCGAGTCCCTTCCTTTGATCTTCCGTAGGGCCGAGTCCCGTCGTTAGATCCCCCCAGGGCCGAGTCCCTTCCTTTGATCTTCCGTAGGGCCGAGTCCCGTCGTTAGATCCCCCCAGGGCCGAGTCCCTTCCTTTGATCTTCCGTAGGGCCGAGTCCCGTCGTTAGATCCCCCCAGGGCCGAGTCCCTTCCTTTGATCTTCCGTAGGGCCGAGTCCCGTCGTTAGATCCCCCACAGGGCCGAGTCCCTTCCTTTGATCTTCCGTAGGGCCGAGTCCCGTCGTTAGATCCCCCAGGGCCGAGTCCCTTCCTTTGATCTTCCGTAGGGCCGAGTCCCGTCGTTAGATCCCCCAGGGCCGAGTCCCTTCCTTTGATCTTCCGTAGGGCCGAGTCCCGTCGTTAGATCCCCCCAGGGCCGAGTCCCTTCCTTTGATCTTCCGTAGGGCCGAGTCCCGTCGTTAGATCCCCCCAGGGCCGAGTCCCTTCCTTTGATCTTCCGTAGGGCCGAGTCCCGTCGTTAGATCCCCCCAGGGCCGAGTCCCTTCCTTTGATCTTCCGTAGGGCCGAGTCCCGTCGTTAGATCCCCCCAGGGCCGAGTCCCTTCCTTTGATCTTCCGTAGGGCCGAGTCCCGTCGTTAGATCCCCCCAGGGCCGAGTCCCTTCCTTTGATCTTCCGTAGGGCCGAGTCCCGTCGTTAGATCCCCCCAGGGCCGAGTCCCTTCCTTTGATCTTCCGTAGGGCCGAGTCCCGTCGTTAGATCCCCCAGGGCCGAGTCCCTTCCTTTGATCTTCCGTAGGGCCGAGTCCCGTCGTTAGATCCCCCCAGGGCCGAGTCCCTTCCTTTGATCTTCCGTAGGGCCGAGTCCCGTCGTTAGATCCCCCAGGGCCGAGTCCCTTCCTTTGATCTTCCGTAGGGCCGAGTCCCGTCGTTAGATCCCCCCAGGGCCGAGTCCCTTCCTTTGATCTTCCGTAGGGCCGAGTCCCGTCGTTAGATCCCCCCAGGGCCGAGTCCCTTCCTTTGATCTTCCGTAGGGCCGAGTCCCGTCGTTAGATCCCCCCAGGGCCGAGTCCCTTCCTTTGATCTTCCGTAGGGCCGAGTCCCGTCGTTAGATCCCCCCAGGGCCGAGTCCCTTCCTTTGATCTTCCGTAGGGCCGAGTCCCGTCGTTAGATCCCCCCAGGGCCGAGTCCCTTCCTTTGATCTTCCGTAGGGCCGAGTCCCGTCGTTAGATCCCCCCAGGGCCGAGTCCCTTCCTTTGATCTTCCGTAGGGCCGAGTCCCGTCGTTAGATCCCCCCAGGGCCGAGTCCCTTCCTTTGATCTTCCGTAGGGCCGAGTCCCGTCGTTAGATCCCCCCAGGGCCGAGTCCCTTCCTTTGATCTTCCGTAGGGCCGAGTCCCGTCGTTAGATCCCCCAGGGCCGAGTCCCTTCCTTTGATCTTCCGTAGGGCCGAGTCCCGTCGTTAGATCCCCCCAGGGCCGAGTCCCTTCCTTTGATCTTCCGTAGGGCCGAGTCCCGTCGTTAGATCCCCCCAGGGCCGAGTCCCTTCCTTTGATCTTCCGTAGGGCCGAGTCCCGTCGTTAGATCCCCCCAGGGCCGAGTCCCTTCCTTTGATCTTCCGTAGGGCCGAGTCCCGTCGTTAGATCCCCCACAGGGCCGAGTCCCTTCCTTTGATCTTCCGTAGGGCCGAGTCCCGTCGTTAGATCCCCCCAGGGCCGAGTCCCTTCCTTTGATCTTCCGTAGGGCCGAGTCCCGTCGTTAGATCCCCCCAGGGCCGAGTCCCTTCCTTTGATCTTCCGTAGGGCCGAGTCCCGTCGTTAGATCCCCCCAGGGCCGAGTCCCTTCCTTTGATCTTCCGTAGGGCCGAGTCCCGTCGTTAGATCCCCCCAGGGCCGAGTCCCTTCCTTTGATCTTCCGTAGGGCCGAGTCCCGTCGTTAGATCCCCCCAGGGCCGAGTCCCTTCCTTTGATCTTCCGTAGGGCCGAGTCCCGTCGTTAGATCCCCCACAGGGCCGAGTCCCTTCCTTTGATCTTCCGTAGGGCCGAGTCCCGTCGTTAGATCCCCCCAGGGCCGAGTCCCTTCCTTTGATCTTCCGTAGGGCCGAGTCCCGTCGTTAGATCCCCCCAGGGCCGAGTCCCTTCCTTTGATCTTCCGTAGGGCCGAGTCCCGTCGTTAGATCCCCCAGGGCCGAGTCCCTTCCTTTGATCTTCCGTAGGGCCGAGTCCCGTCGTTAGATCCCCCAGGGCCGAGTCCCTTCCTTTGATCTTCCGTAGGGCCGAGTCCCGTCGTTAGATCCCCCCAGGGCCGAGTCCCTTCCTTTGATCTTCCGTAGGGCCGAGTCCCGTCGTTAGATCCCCCCAGGGCCGAGTCCCTTCCTTTGATCTTCCGTAGGGCCGAGTCCCGTCGTTAGATCCCCCCAGGGCCGAGTCCCTTCCTTTGATCTTCCGTAGGGCCGAGTCCCGTCGTTAGATCCCCCCAGGGCCGAGTCCCTTCCTTTGATCTTCCGTAGGGCCGAGTCCCGTCGTTAGATCCCCCCAGGGCCGAGTCCCTTCCTTTGATCTTCCGTAGGGCCGAGTCCCGTCGTTAGATCCCCCCAGGGCCGAGTCCCTTCCTTTGATCTTCCGTAGGGCCGAGTCCCGTCGTTAGATCCCCCCAGGGCCGAGTCCCTTCCTTTGATCTTCCGTAGGGCCGAGTCCCGTCGTTAGATCCCCCCAGGGCCGAGTCCCTTCCTTTGATCTTCCGTAGGGCCGAGTCCCGTCGTTAGATCCCCCCAGGGCCGAGTCCCTTCCTTTGATCTTCCGTAGGGCCGAGTCCCGTCGTTAGATCCCCCCAGGGCCGAGTCCCTTCCTTTGATCTTCCGTAGGGCCGAGTCCCGTCGTTAGATCCCCCAGGGCCGAGTCCCTTCCTTTGATCTTCCGTAGGGCCGAGTCCCGTCGTTAGATCCCCCAGGGCCGAGTCCCTTCCTTTGATCTTCCGTAGGGCCGAGTCCCGTCGTTAGATCCCCCCAGGGCCGAGTCCCTTCCTTTGATCTTCCGTAGGGCCGAGTCCCGTCGTTAGATCCCCCCAGGGCCGAGTCCCTTCCTTTGATCTTCCGTAGGGCCGAGTCCCGTCGTTAGATCCCCCCAGGGCCGAGTCCCTTCCTTTGATCTTCCGTAGGGCCGAGTCCCGTCGTTAGATCCCCCAGGGCCGAGTCCCTTCCTTTGATCTTCCGTAGGGCCGAGTCCCGTCGTTAGATCCCCCACAGGGCCGAGTCCCTTCCTTTGATCTTCCGTAGGGCCGAGTCCCGTCGTTAGATCCCCCCAGGGCCGAGTCCCTTCCTTTGATCTTCCGTAGGGCCGAGTCCCGTCGTTAGATCCCCCAGGGCCGAGTCCCTTCCTTTGATCTTCCGTAGGGCCGAGTCCCGTCGTTAGATCCCCCCAGGGCCGAGTCCCTTCCTTTGATCTTCCGTAGGGCCGAGTCCCGTCGTTAGATCCCCCCAGGGCCGAGTCCCTTCCTTTGATCTTCCGTAGGGCCGAGTCCCGTCGTTAGATCCCCCCAGGGCCGAGTCCCTTCCTTTGATCTTCCGTAGGGCCGAGTCCCGTCGTTAGATCCCCCAGGGCCGAGTCCCTTCCTTTGATCTTCCGTAGGGCCGAGTCCCGTCGTTAGATCCCCCCAGGGCCGAGTCCCTTCCTTTGATCTTCCGTAGGGCCGAGTCCCTTCCTTTGATCTTCCGTAGGGCCGAGTCCCGTCGTTAGATCCCCCCAGGGCCGAGTCCCTTCCTTTGATCTTCCGTAGGGCCGAGTCCCGTCGTTAGATCCCCCCAGGGCCGAGTCCCTTCCTTTGATCTTCCGTAGGGCCGAGTCCCGTCGTTAGATCCCCCAGGGCCGAGTCCCTTCCTTTGATCTTCCGTAGGGCCGAGTCCCGTCGTTAGATCCCCCCAGGGCCGAGTCCCTTCCTTTGATCTTCCGTAGGGCCGAGTCCCGTCGTTAGATCCCCCCAGGGCCGAGTCCCTTCCTTTGATCTTCCGTAGGGCCGAGTCCCGTCGTTAGATCCCCCCAGGGCCGAGTCCCTTCCTTTGATCTTCCGTAGGGCCGAGTCCCGTCGTTAGATCCCCCCAGGGCCGAGTCCCTTCCTTTGATCTTCCGTAGGGCCGAGTCCCGTCGTTAGATCCCCCCAGGGCCGAGTCCCTTCCTTTGATCTTCCGTAGGGCCGAGTCCCGTCGTTAGATCCCCCCAGGGCCGAGTCCCTTCCTTTGATCTTCCGTAGGGCCGAGTCCCGTCGTTAGATCCCCCCAGGGCCGAGTCCCTTCCTTTGATCTTCCGTAGGGCCGAGTCCCGTCGTTAGATCCCCCCAGGGCCGAGTCCCTTCCTTTGATCTTCCGTAGGGCCGAGTCCCGTCGTTAGATCCCCCAGGGCCGAGTCCCTTCCTTTGATCTTCCGTAGGGCCGAGTCCCGTCGTTAGATCCCCCCAGGGCCGAGTCCCTTCCTTTGATCTTCCGTAGGGCCGAGTCCCGTCGTTAGATCCCCCACAGGGCCGAGTCCCTTCCTTTGATCTTCCGTAGGGCCGAGTCCCGTCGTTAGATCCCCCCAGGGCCGAGTCCCTTCCTTTGATCTTCCGTAGGGCCGAGTCCCGTCGTTAGATCCCCCCAGGGCCGAGTCCCTTCCTTTGATCTTCCGTAGGGCCGAGTCCCGTCGTTAGATCCCCCCAGGGCCGAGTCCCTTCCTTTGATCTTCCGTAGGGCCGAGTCCCGTCGTTAGATCCCCCCAGGGCCGAGTCCCTTCCTTTGATCTTCCGTAGGGCCGAGTCCCGTCGTTAGATCCCCCACAGGGCCGAGTCCCTTCCTTTGATCTTCCGTAGGGCCGAGTCCCGTCGTTAGATCCCCCCAGGGCCGAGTCCCTTCCTTTGATCTTCCGTAGGGCCGAGTCCCGTCGTTAGATCCCCCACAGGGCCGAGTCCCTTCCTTTGATCTTCCGTAGGGCCGAGTCCCGTCGTTAGATCCCCCAGGGCCGAGTCCCTTCCTTTGATCTTCCGTAGGGCCGAGTCCCGTCGTTAGATCCCCCCAGGGCCGAGTCCCTTCCTTTGATCTTCCGTAGGGCCGAGTCCCGTCGTTAGATCCCCACAGGGCCGAGTCCCTTCCTTTGATCTTCCGTAGGGCCGAGTCCCGTCGTTAGATCCCCAGGGCCGAGTCCCTTCCTTTGATCTTCCGTAGGGCCGAGTCCCGTCGTTAGATCCCCCCAGGGCCGAGTCCCTTCCTTTGATCTTCCGTAGGGCCGAGTCCCGTCGTTAGATCCCCCCAGGGCCGAGTCCCTTCCTTTGATCTTCCGTAGGGCCGAGTCCCGTCGTTAGATCCCCCACAGGGCCGAGTCCCTTCCTTTGATCTTCCGTAGGGCCGAGTCCCGTCGTTAGATCCCCCAGGGCCGAGTCCCTTCCTTTGATCTTCCGTAGGGCCGAGTCCCGTCGTTAGATCCCCCAGGGCCGAGTCCCTTCCTTTGATCTTCCGTAGGGCCGAGTCCCGTCGTTAGATCCCCCAGGGCCGAGTCCCTTCCTTTGATCTTCCGTAGGGCCGAGTCCCGTCGTTAGATCCCCCAGGGCCGAGTCCCTTCCTTTGATCTTCCGTAGGGCCGAGTCCCGTCGTTAGATCCCCCCAGGGCCGAGTCCCTTCCTTTGATCTTCCGTAGGGCCGAGTCCCGTCGTTAGATCCCCCCAGGGCCGAGTCCCTTCCTTTGATCTTCCGTAGGGCCGAGTCCCGTCGTTAGATCCCCCAGGGCCGAGTCCCTTCCTTTGATCTTCCGTAGGGCCGAGTCCCGTCGTTAGATCCCCCAGGGCCGAGTCCCTTCCTTTGATCTTCCGTAGGGCCGAGTCCCGTCGTTAGATCCCCCAGGGCCGAGTCCCTTCCTTTGATCTTCCGTAGGGCCGAGTCCCGTCGTTAGATCCCCCCAGGGCCGAGTCCCTTCCTTTGATCTTCCGTAGGGCCGAGTCCCGTCGTTAGATCCCCCAGGGCCGAGTCCCTTCCTTTGATCTTCCGTAGGGCCGAGTCCCGTCGTTAGATCCCCCAGGGCCGAGTCCCTTCCTTTGATCTTCCGTAGGGCCGAGTCCCGTCGTTAGATCCCCACAGGGCCGAGTCCCTTCCTTTGATCTTCCGTAGGGCCGAGTCCCGTCGTTAGATCCCCCAGGGCCGAGTCCCTTCCTCCCTTCCTTTGATCTTCCGTAGGGCCGAGTCCCGTCGTTAGATCCCCCAGGGCCGAGTCCCTTCCTTTGATCTTCCGTAGGGCCGAGTCCCGTCGTTAGATCCCCCCAGGGCCGAGTCCCTTCCTTTGATCTTCCGTAGGGCCGAGTCCCGTCGTTAGATCCCCCACAGGGCCGAGTCCCTTCCTTTGATCTTCCGTAGGGCCGAGTCCCGTCGTTAGATCCCCCAGGGCCGAGTCCCTTCCTTTGATCTTCCGTAGGGCCGAGTCCCGTCGTTAGATCCCCCCAGGGCCGAGTCCCTTCCTTTGATCTTCCGTAGGGCCGAGTCCCGTCGTTAGATCCCCCACAGGGCCGAGTCCCTTCCTTTGATCTTCCGTAGGGCCGAGTCCCGTCGTTAGATCCCCCCAGGGCCGAGTCCCTTCCTTTGATCTTCCGTAGGGCCGAGTCCCGTCGTTAGATCCCCCAGGGCCGAGTCCCTTCCTTTGATCTTCCGTAGGGCCGAGTCCCGTCGTTAGATCCCCCAGGGCCGAGTCCCTTCCTTTGATCTTCCGTAGGGCCGAGTCCCGTCGTTAGATCCCCCAGGGCCGAGTCCCTTCCTTTGATCTTCCGTAGGGCCGAGTCCCGTCGTTAGATCCCCCCAGGGCCGAGTCCCTTCCTTTGATCTTCCGTAGGGCCGAGTCCCGTCGTTAGATCCCCCAGGGCCGAGTCCCTTCCTTTGATCTTCCGTAGGGCCGAGTCCCGTCGTTAGATCCCCCACAGGGCCGAGTCCCTTCCTTTGATCTTCCGTAGGGCCGAGTCCCGTCGTTAGATCCCCCCAGGGCCGAGTCCCTTCCTTTGATCTTCCGTAGGGCCGAGTCCCGTCGTTAGATCCCCCAGGGCCGAGTCCCTTCCTTTGATCTTCCGTAGGGCCGAGTCCCGTCGTTAGATCCCCCCAGGGCCGAGTCCCTTCCTTTGATCTTCCGTAGGGCCGAGTCCCGTCGTTAGATCCCCCAGGGCCGAGTCCCTTCCTTTGATCTTCCGTAGGGCCGAGTCCCGTCGTTAGATCCCCCAGGGCCGAGTCCCTTCCTTTGATCTTCCGTAGGGCCGAGTCCCGTCGTTAGATCCCCCCAGGGCCGAGTCCCTTCCTTTGATCTTCCGTAGGGCCGAGTCCCGTCGTTAGATCCCCCAGGGCCGAGTCCCTTCCTTTGATCTTCCGTAGGGCCGAGTCCCGTCGTTAGATCCCCCAGGGCCGAGTCCCTTCCTTTGATCTTCCGTAGGGCCGAGTCCCGTCGTTAGATCCCCCCAGGGCCGAGTCCCTTCCTTTGATCTTCCGTAGGGCCGAGTCCCGTCGTTAGATCCCCCCAGGGCCGAGTCCCTTCCTTTGATCTTCCGTAGGGCCGAGTCCCGTCGTTAGATCCCCACAGGGCCGAGTCCCTTCCTTTGATCTTCCGTAGGGCCGAGTCCCGTCGTTAGATCCCCCCAGGGCCGAGTCCCTTCCTTTGATCTTCCGTAGGGCCGAGTCCCGTCGTTAGATCCCCCCAGGGCCGAGTCCCTTCCTTTGATCTTCCGTAGGGCCGAGTCCCGTCGTTAGATCCCCCAGGGCCGAGTCCCTTCCTTTGATCTTCCGTAGGGCCGAGTCCCGTCGTTAGATCCCCCAGGGCCGAGTCCCTTCCTTTGATCTTCCGTAGGGCCGAGTCCCGTCGTTAGATCCCCCACAGGGCCGAGTCCCTTCCTTTGATCTTCCGTAGGGCCGAGTCCCGTCGTTAGATCCCCCAGGGCCGAGTCCCTTCCTTTGATCTTCCGTAGGGCCGAGTCCCGTCGTTAGATCCCCCAGGGCCGAGTCCCTTCCTTTGATCTTCCGTAGGGCCGAGTCCCGTCGTTAGATCCCCCAGGGCCGAGTCCTTCCTTTGATCTTTAGGGCCGAGTCCCGTCGTTAGATCCCCCAGGGCCGAGTCCCTTCCTTTGATCTTCCGTAGGGCCGAGTCCCGTCGTTAGATCCCCCACAGGGCCGAGTCCCTTCCTTTGATCTTCCGTAGGGCCGAGTCCCGTCGTTAGATCCCCACAGGGCCGAGTCCCTTCCTTTGATCTTCCGTAGGGCCGAGTCCCGTCGTTAGATCCCCCCAGGGCCGAGTCCCTTCCTTTGATCTTCCGTAGGGCCGAGTCCCGTCGTTAGATCCCCACAGGGCCGAGTCCCTTCCTTTGATCTTCCGTAGGGCCGAGTCCCGTCGTTAGATCCCCCAGGGCCGAGTCCCTTCCTTTGATCTTCCGTAGGGCCGAGTCCCGTCGTTAGATCCCCCCCAGGGCCGAGTCCCTTCCTTTGATCTTCCGTAGGGCCGAGTCCCGTCGTTAGATCCCCCCAGGGCCGAGTCCCTTCCTTTGATCTTCCGTAGGGCCGAGTCCCGTCGTTAGATCCCCCAGGGCCGAGTCCCTTCCTTTGATCTTCCGTAGGGCCGAGTCCCGTCGTTAGATCCCCCCAGGGCCGAGTCCCTTCCTTTGATCTTCCGTAGGGCCGAGTCCCGTCGTTAGATCCCCCCAGGGCCGAGTCCCTTCCTTTGATCTTCCGTAGGGCCGAGTCCCGTCGTTAGATCCCCCAGGGCCGAGTCCCTTCCTTTGATCTTCCGTAGGGCCGAGTCCCGTCGTTAGATCCCCAGGGCCGAGTCCCTTCCTTTGATCTTCCGTAGGGCCGAGTCCCGTCGTTAGATCCCCCCAGGGCCGAGTCCCTTCCTTTGATCTTCCGTAGGGCCGAGTCCCGTCGTTAGATCCCCCACAGGGCCGAGTCCCTTCCTTTGATCTTCCGTAGGGCCGAGTCCCGTCGTTAGATCCCCCCAGGGCCGAGTCCCTTCCTTTGATCTTCCGTAGGGCCGAGTCCCGTCGTTAGATCCCCCAGGGCCGAGTCCCTTCCTTTGATCTTCCGTAGGGCCGAGTCCCGTCGTTAGATCCCCCACAGGGCCGAGTCCCTTCCTTTGATCTTCCGTAGGGCCGAGTCCCGTCGTTAGATCCCCCCAGGGCCGAGTCCCTTCCTTTGATCTTCCGTAGGGCCGAGTCCCGTCGTTAGATCCCCCAGGGCCGAGTCCCTTCCTTTGATCTTCCGTAGGGCCGAGTCCGTCGTTAGATCCCCCCAGGGCCGAGTCCCTTCCTTTGATCTTCCGTAGGGCCGAGTCCCGTCGTTAGATCCCGTCCAGATCCCCCAGGGCCGAGTCCCTTCCTTTGATCTTCCGTAGGGCCGAGTCCCGTCGTTAGATCCCCCAGGGCCGAGTCCCTTCCTTTGATCTTCCGTAGGGCCGAGTCCCGTCGTTAGATCCCCCCAGGGCCGAGTCCCTTCCTTTGATCTTCCGTAGGGCCGAGTCCCGTCGTTAGATCCCCCCAGGGCCGAGTCCCTTCCTTTGATCTTCCGTAGGGCCGAGTCCCGTCGTTAGATCCCCCAGGGCCGAGTCCCTTCCTTTGATCTTCCGTAGGGCCGAGTCCCGTCGTTAGATCCCCCCAGGGCCGAGTCCCTTCCTTTGATCTTCCGTAGGGCCGAGTCCCGTCGTTAGATCCCCCCCCGGGCCGAGTCCCTTCCTTTGATCTTCCGTAGGGCCGAGTCCCGTCGTTAGATCCCCCAGGGCCGAGTCCCTTCCTTTGATCTTCCGTAGGGCCGAGTCCCGTCGTTAGATCCCCCAGGGCCGAGTCCCTTCCTTTGATCTTCCGTAGGGCCGAGTCCCGTCGTTAGATCCCCCCAGGGCCGAGTCCCTTCCTTTGATCTTCCGTAGGGCCGAGTCCCGTCGTTAGATCCCCCCAGGGCCGAGTCCCTTCCTTTGATCTTCCGTAGGGCCGAGTCCCGTCGTTAGATCCCCACAGGGCCGAGTCCCTTCCTTTGATCTTCCGTAGGGCCGAGTCCGTCGTTAGATCCCCCACAGGGCCGAGTCCTTCTTGTTTGATTCCGTAGGGCCGAGTCCCGTCGTTAGATCCCCCACAGGGCCGAGTCCCTTCCTTTGATCTTCCGTAGGGCCGAGTCCCGTCGTTAGATCCCCCCAGGGCCGAGTCCCTTCCTTTGATCTTCCGTAGGGCCGAGTCCCGTCGTTAGATCCCCCCAGGGCCGAGTCCCTTCCTTTGATCTTCCGTAGGGCCGAGTCCCGTCGTTAGATCCCCACAGGGCCGAGTCCCTTCCTTTGATCTTCCGTAGGGCCGAGTCCCGTCGTTAGATCCCCCACAGGGCCGAGTCCCTTCCTTTGATCTTCCGTAGGGCCGACTCCCGTCGTTAGATCCCCACAGGGCCGAGTCCCTTCCTTTGATCTTCCGTAGGGCCGAGTCCCGTCGTTAGATCCCCACAGGGCCGAGTCCCTTCCTTTGATCTTCCGTAGGGCCGAGTCCCGTCGTTAGATCCCCCACAGGGCCGAGTCCCTTCCTTTGATCTTCCGTAGGGCCGAGTCCCGTCGTTAGATCCCCCCAGGGCCGAGTCCCTCCTTTGATCTCCGTAGGGCCGAGTCCGTCGTTAGATCCCCCACAGGGCCGAGTCCCTTCCTTTGATCTTCCGTAGGGCCGAGTCCCGTCGTTAGATCCCCCCAGGGCCGAGTCCCTTCCTTTGATCTTCCGTAGGGCCGAGTCCCGTCGTTAGATCCCCCCCAGGGCCGAGTCCCTTCCTTTGATCTTCCGTAGGGCCGAGTCCGTCGTTAGATCCCCCCCAGGGCCGAGTCCCTTCCTTTGATCTTCCGTAGGGCCGAGTCCCGTCGTTAGATCCCCCCAGGGCCGAGTCCCTTCCTTTGATCTTCCGTAGGGCCGAGTCCCGTCGTTAGATCCCCCCAGGGCCGAGTCCCTTCTTTGATCTTCCGTAGGGCCGAGTCCCGTCGTTAGATCCCCCAGGGCCGAGTCCCTTCCTTTGATCTTCCGTAGGGCCGAGTCCCGTCGTTAGATCCCCCACAGGGCCGAGTCCTTCCTTTGATCTTCCGTAGGGCCGAGTCCCGTCGTTAGATCCCCCAGGGCAGAGTCCCTTCCTTTGATCTTCCGTAGGGCCGAGTCCCGTCGTTAGATCCCCACAGGGCCGAGTCCCTTCCTTTGATCTTCCGTAGGGCCGAGTCCCGTCGTTAGATCCCCCAGGGCCGAGTCCCTTCCTTTGATCTTCCGTAGGGCCGAGTCCCGTCGTTAGATCCCCCCAGGGCCGATCCATTCCCTCCTTTGATCTTCCGTAGGGCCGAGTCCCGTCGTTAGATCCCCCCAGGGCCGAGTCCCTTCCTTTGATCTTCCGTAGGGCCGAGTCCCGTCGTTAGATCCCCCCCAGGGCCGAGTCCCTTCCTTTGATCTTCCGTAGGGCCGAGTCCCGTCGTTAGATCCCCCCAGGGCCGAGTCCCTTCCTTTCTTTGATCTTCCGTAGGGCCGAGTCCGTCGTTAGATCCCCACAGGGCCGAGTCCCTTCCTTTGATCTTCCGTAGGGCCGAGTCCCGTCGTTAGATCGCCCCTAGGGCCGAGTCCCTTCCTTTGATCATCCGTAGGACCGAGTCCCGTCGTTAGATCCCCCAAGGGCCGAGTCCCTTCCTTTGATCTTCCGTAGGGCCGAGTCCCGTCGTTAGATCCCCCCAGGGCCGAGTCCCTTCCTTTGATCTTCCGTAGGGCCGAGTCCCGTCGTTAGATCCCCCCAGGGCCGAGTCCCTTCCTTTGATCTTCCGTAGGGCCGAGTCCCGTCGTTAGATCCCCCACAGGGCCGAGTCCCTTCCTTTGATCTTCCGTAGGGCCGAGTCCCGTCGTTAGATCCCCCAGGGCCGAGTCCTTCCTTTGATCTTCCGTAGGGCCGAGTCCCGTCGTTAGATCCCCACAGGGCCGAGTCCCTTCCTTTGATCTTCCGTAGGGCCGAGTCCCGTCGTTAGATCCCCACAGGGCCGAGTCCCTTCCTTTGATCTTCCGTAGGGCCGAGTCCCGTCGTTAGATCCCCCAGGGCCGAGTCCCTTCCTTTGATCTTCCGTAGGGCCGAGTCCGTCGTTAGATCCCCCAAGGGCCGAGTCCCTTCCTTTGATCTTCCGTAGGCCGAGTCCCGTCGTTAGATCCCCCACAGGGCCGAGTCCCTTCCTTTGATCTTCCGTAGGGCCGAGTCCCGTCGTTAGATCCCCCCAGGGCCGAGTCCCTTCCTTTGATCTTCCGTAGGGCCGAGTCCCGTCGTTAGATCCCCCCAGGGCCGAGTCCCTTCTTTGATCTTCCGTAGGGCCGAGTCCGTCGTTAGATCCCCACCGGGGCGAGTCCCTTCCTTTGATCTTCCGTAGGGCCGAGTCCGTCGTTAGATCCCCCCACAGGGCCGAGTCCCTTCCTTTGATCTTCCGTAGGGCCGAGTCCCGTCGTTAGATCCCCACAGGGCCGAGTCCCTTCCTTTGATCTTCCGTAGGGCCGAGTCCCGTCGTTAGATCCCCCAGGGCCGAGTCCCTTCCTTTGATCTTCCGTAGGGCCGAGTCCCGTCGTTAGATCCCACAGGGCCGAGTCCCTTCCTTTGATCTTCCGTAGGGCCGAGTCCGTCGTTAGATCCCCACAGGGCCGAGTCCTTCCTTTGATCTTCCGTAGGGCCGAGTCCCGTCGTTAGATCCCCCAGGGCCGAGTCCCTTCCTTTGATCTTCCGTAGGGCCGAGTCCCGTCGTTAGATCCCCACAGGCCGAGTCCCTTCCTTTGATCTTCCGTAGGGCCGAGTCCCGTCGTTAGATCCCCACAGGCCGAGTCCCTTCCTTTGATCTTCCGTAGGGCCGAGTCCCGTCGTTAGATCCCCCAAGGGCCGAGTCCCTTCCTTTGATCTTCCGTAGGGCCGAGTCCCGTCGTTAGATCCCCCCAGGGCCGAGTCCCTTCCTTTGATCTTCCGTAGGGCCGAGTCCCGTTAGATCCCACAGGGCCGAGTCCCTTCCTTTGATCTTCCGTAGGGCCGAGTCCCGTCGTTAGATCCCACAGGGCCGAGTCCCTTCCTTTGATCTTCCGTAGGGCCGAGTCCCGTCGTTAGATCCCCACAGGGCCGAGTCCCTCCTTTGATCTTCCGTAGGGCCGAGTCCGTCGTTAGATCCCCCACAGGGCCGAGTCCCTTCCTTTGATCTTCCGTAGGGCCGAGTCCCGTCGTTAGATCCCCCCAGGGCCGAGTCCCTTCCTTTGATCTTCCGTAGGGCCGAGTCCGTCGTTAGATCCCCCCAGGGCCGAGTCCCTTCTTTGATCTTCCGTAGGGCCGAGTCCCGTCGTTAGATCCCCCAAGGGCCGAGTCCCTTCCTTTGATCTTCCGTAGGGCCGAGTCCCGTCGTTAGATCCCCCCAGGGCCGAGTCCCTTCCTTTGATCTTCCGTAGGGCCGAGTCCCGTCGTTAGATCCCCCAGGGCCGAGTCCCTTCCTTTGATCTTCCGTAGGGCCGAGTCCCGTCGTTAGATCCCCCCAGGGCCGAGTCCCTTCCTTTGATCTTCCGTAGGGCCGAGTCCCGTCGTTAGATCCCCCAGGGCCGAGTCCCTTCCTTTGATCTTCCGTAGGGCCGAGTCCCGTCGTTAGATCCCCCCAGGGCCGAGTCCCTTCCTTTGATCTTCCGTAGGGCCGAGTCCCGTCGTTAGATCCCCACAGGGCCGAGTCCCTTCCTTTGATCTTCCGTAGGGCCGAGTCCCGTCGTTAGATCCCCCCAGGGCCGAGTCCCTTCCTTTGATCTTCCGTAGGGCGAGGGCGAGTCCCGTCGTTAGATCCCCAAGGGCCGAGTCCCTTCCTTTGATCTTCCGTAGGGCCGAGTCCGTCGTTAGATCCCCCACAGGGCCGAGTCCCTTCCTTTGATCTTCCGTAGGGCCGAGTCCCGTCGTTAGATCCCCCCAGGGCCGAGTCCCTTCCTTTGATCTTCCGTAGGGCCGAGTCCCGTCGTTAGATCCCCACAGGGCCGAGTCCCTTCCTTTGATCTTCCGTAGGGCCGAGTCCCGTCGTTAGATCCCCCAGGGCCGAGTCCCTTCCTTTGATCTTCCGTAGGGCCGAGTCCCGTCGTTAGATCCCCACAGGGCCGAGTCCCTTCCTTTGATCTTCCGTAGGGCCGAGTCCCTTCCTTTGATCTTCCGTAGGGCCGAGTCCCGTCGTTAGATCCCCCCAGGGCCGAGTCCCTTCCTTTGATCTTCCGTAGGGCCGAGTCCCGTCGTTAGATCCCCCCAGGGCCGAGTCCCTTCCTTTGATCTTCCGTAGGGCCGAGTCCCGTCGTTAGATCCCCCCAGGGCCGAGTCCCTTCCTTTGATCTTCCGTAGGGCCGAGTCCCGTCGTTAGATCCCCACAGGGCCGAGTCCCTTCCTTTGATCTTCCGTAGGGCCGAGTCCCGTCGTTAGATCCCCCAGGGCCGAGTCCCTTCCTTTGATCTTCCGTAGGGCCGAGTCCCGTCGTTAGATCCCCCCAGGGCCGAGTCCCTTCCTTTGATCTTCCGTAGGGCCGAGTCCCGTCGTTAGATCCCCCAGGGCCGAGTCCCTTCCTTTGATCTTCCGTAGGGCCGAGTCCCGTCGTTAGATCCCCACAGGGCCGAGTCCCTTCCTTTGATCTTCCGTAGGGCCGAGTCCGTCGTTAGATCCCCCAGGGCCGAGTCCCTTCCTTTGATCTTCCGTAGGGCCGAGTCCCGTCGTTAGATCCCCACAGGGCCGAGTCCCTTCCTTTGATCTTCCGTAGGGCGAGTCCCGTCGTTAGATCCCCCAGGGCCGAGTCCCTTCCTTTGATCTTCCGTAGGGCCGAGTCCCGTCGTTAGATCCCCACAGGGCCGAGTCCCTTCCTTTGATCTTCCGTAGGGCCGAGTCCCGTCGTTAGATCCCCCCAGGGCGAGAGTCCCTTCCTTTGATCTTCCGTAGGGCCGAGTCCCGTCGTTAGATCCCCACAGGGCCGAGTCCTTCCTTTGATCTTCCGTAGGGCCGAGTCCCGTCGTTAGATCCCCCACAGGGCCGAGTCCCTTCCTTTGATCTTCCGTAGGGCGGGACCTTAGTCCGTCGTTAGATCCCCCCAGGGCCGAGTCCCTTCCTTTGATCTTCCGTAGGGCCGAGTCCCGTCGTTAGATCCCCACAGGGCCGAGTCCCTTCCTTGATCTTCCGTAGGGCCGAGTCCCGTCGTTAGATCCCCACAGGGCCGAGTCCCTTCCTTTGATCTTCCGTAGGGCCGAGTCCCCGTTAGATCCCCCAGGGCCGAGTCCCTTCCTTTGATCTTCCGTAGGGCCGAGTCCCGTCGTTAGATCCCCACAGGGCCGAGTCCCTTCCTTTGATCTTCCGTAGGGCCGAGTCCGTCGTTAGATCCCCAGGGCCGAGTCCCTTCCTTTGATCTTCCGTAGGGCCGAGTCCCGTCGTTAGATCCCCCAGGGCCGAGTCCCTTCCTTTGATCTTCCGTAGGGCCGAGTCCCGTCGTTAGACCCACAGGCCGAGTCCCTTCCTTTGATCTTCCGTAGGGCCGAGTCCCGTCGTTAGATCCCCCCAGGGCCGAGTCCCTTCCTTTGATCTTCCGTAGGGCCGAGTCCCGTCGTTAGATCCCCCAGGGCCGAGTCCCTTCCTTTGATCTTCCGTAGGGCCGAGTCCCGTCGTTAGATCCCCACAGGGCCGAGTCCCTTCCTTTGATCTTCCGTAGGGCCGAGTCCCGTCGTTAGATCCCCCCAGGGCCGAGTCCCTTCCTTTGATCTTCCGTTGGGCCGAGTCCCGTCGTTAGATCCCCCCCAGGGCCGAGTCCCTTCCTTTGATCTTCCGTAGGGCCGAGTCCCGTCGTTAGATCCCCCAGGGCCGAGTCCCTTCTTTGATCTTCCGTAGGGCCGAGTCCCGTCGTTAGATCCCCCAGGGCCGAGTCCCTTCCTTTGATCTTCCGTAGGGCCGAGTGCCGTCGTTAGATCCCCCCAGGGCCGAGTCCCTTCCTTTGATCTTCCGTAGGGCCGAGTCCCGTCGTTAGATCCCCCCAGGGCCGAGTCCCTTCCTTTGATCTTCCGTAGGGCCGAGTCCCGTCGTTAGATCCCCCACAGGGCCGAGTCCCTTCCTTTGATCTTCCGTAGGGCCGAGTCCCGTCGTTAGATCCCCAGGGCCGAGTCCCTTCCTTGATCTTCCGTAGGGCCGAGTCCCGTCGTTAGATCCCCCAGGGCCGAGTCCCTTCCTTTGATCTTCCGTAGGGCCGAGTCCCGTCGTTAGATCCCCCCAGGGCCGAGTCCCTCCTTTGATCTTCCGTAGGGCCGAGTCCCGTCGTTAGATCCCCCAGGGCCGAGTCCCTTCCTTTGATCTTCCGTAGGGCCGAGTCCCGTCGTTAGATCCCCACAGGGCCGAGTCCCTTCTTTGATCTTCCGTAGGGCCGAGTCCCGTCGTTAGATCCCCCCAGGGCCGAGTCCCTTCCTTTGATCTTCCGTAGGGCCGAGTCCCGTCGTTAGATCCCACAGGGCCGAGTCCCTTCCTTTGATCTTCCGTAGGGCCGAGTCCCTCGTTAGATCCCCCACAGGGCCGAGTCCCTTCCTTTGATCTTCCGTAGGGCGAGTCCCGTCGTTAGATCCCCCCAGGGCCGAGTCCCTTCCTTTGATCTTCCGTAGGGCCGAGTCCCGTCGTTAGATCCCCACAGGGCCGAGTCCCTTCCTTTGATCTTCCGTAGGGCCGAGTCCCGTCGTTAGATCCCCACAGGGCCGAGTCCCTTCCTTTGATCTTCCGTAGGGCCGAGTCCCGTCGTTAGATCCCCACAGGGCCGAGTCCCTTCCTTTGATCTTCCGTAGGGCGAGTCCCGTCGTTAGATCCCCACAGGGCCGAGTCCCTTCCTTGATCTTCCGTAGGGCCGAGTCCCGTCGTTAGATCCCCACAGGGCCGTCCCTTCCTTTGATCTTCCGTAGGGCGAGTCCCGTCGTTAGATCCCCCAGGGCCGAGTCCCTTCCTTTGATCTTCCGTAGGGCCGAGTCCGTCGTTAGATCCCCCAGGGCCGAGTCCCTTCCTTGATCTTCCGTAGGGCCGAGTCCCGTCGTTAGATCCCCACAGGCCGAGAGTCCCTTCCTTTGATCTTCCGTAGGGCCGAGTCCCGTCGTTAGATCCCCCCAGGGCCGAGTCCCTTCCTTTGATCTTCCGTAGGGCCGAGTCCCGTCGTTAGATCCCCCCAGGGCCGAGTCCCTTCCTTTGATCTTCCGTAGGGCCGAGTCCCGTCGTTAGATTTCCACAGGGCCGAGTCCCTTCCTTTGATCTTCCGTAGGGCCGAGTCCGTCGTTAGATCCCCCCAGGGCCGAGTCCCTTCCTTTGATCTTCCGTAGGGCCGAGTCCCGTCGTTAGATCCCCCCAGGGCCGAGTCCCTTTGATCTTCCGTAGGGCCGAGTGCCGTCGTTAGATCCCCCCAGGGCCGAGTCCCTTCCTTTGATCTTCCGTAGGGCCGAGTCCCGTCGTTAGATCCCCCAGGGCCGAGTCCCTTCCTTTGATCTTCCGTAGGGCCGAGTCCGTCGTTAGATCCCCCAGGGCCGAGTCCCTTCCTTTGATCTTCCGTAGGGCCGAGTCCCGTCGTTAGATCCCCCACAGGGCCGAGTCCCTTCCTTTGATCTTCCGTAGGGCCGAGTCCCGTCGTTAGATCCCCACAGGGCCGAGAGTCCTTCCTTTGATCTTCCGTAGGGCCGAGTCCCGTCGTTAGATCCCCCACAGGGCCGAGTCCCTTCTTTGATCTTCGTAGGGCGAGAGTCCCGTCGTTAGATCCCCCAGGGCCGAGTCCCTTCCTTTGATCTTCCGTAGGGCGGAGTCCGTCGTTAGATCCCCCAGGGCCGAGTCCCTTCCTTTGATCTTCCGTAGGGCCGAGTCCCGTCGTTAGATCCCCACAGGGCCGAGTCCCTTCCTTGATCTTCCGTAGGGCCGAGTCCCGTCGTTAGATCCCCCCAGGGCGAGTCCCTTCCTTTGATCTTCCGTAGGGGCCGAGTCCCGTCGTTAGATCCCCCACAGGGCCGAGTCCCTTCCTTTGATCTTCCGTAGGGCCGAGTCCCGTCGTTAGATCCCCCCAGGGCCGAGTCCCTTCCTTGATCTTCCGTAGGGCCGAGTCCCGTCGTTAGATCCCCCCAGGGCCGAGTCCCTTCCTTTGATCTTCCGTAGGGCCGAGTCCCGTCGTTAGATCCCCCCCAGGGCCGAGTCCCTTCCTTTGATCTTCCGTAGGGCCGAGTCCCGTCGTTAGATCCCCCACAGGGCCGAGTCCCTTCCTTTGATCTTCCGTAGGGCCGAGTCCCGTCGTTAGATCCCCACAGGGCCGAGTCCCGTCGTTAGATCCCCACAGGGCCGAGTCCCTTCCTTTGATCTTCCGTAGGGCCGAGTCCCGTCGTTAGATCCCACAGGGCCGAGTCCCTTCCTTTGATCTTCCGTAGGGCCGAGTCCCGTCGTTAGATCCCCCCAGGGCCGAGTCCCTTCCTTTGATCTTCCGTAGGGCCGAGTCCCGTCGTTAGATCCCCCCAGGGCCGAGTCCCTTCCTTTGATCTTCCGTAGGGCCGAGTCCCGTCGTTAGATCCCCCAGGGCCGAGTCCCTTCCTTTGATCTTCCGTAGGGCCGAGTCCCGTCGTTAGATCCCCCACAGGGCCGAGTCCCTTCCTTTGATCTTCCGTAGGGCCGAGTCCCGTCGTTAGATCCCCCAGGGCCGAGTCCCTTCCTTTGATCTTCCGTAGGGCCGAGTCCCGTCGTTAGATCCCCACAGGGCCGAGTCCCTTCCTTTGATCTTCCGTAGGGCCGAGTCCCGTCGTTAGATCCCCCCCAGGGCCGAGTCCCTTCCTTTGATCTTCCGTAGGGCCGAGTCCCGTCGTTAGATCCCCCACAGGGCCGAGTCCCGAGTCCCTTCCCTTTGATCTTCCGTAGGGCCGAGTCCGTCGTTAGATCCCCCAGGGCCGAGTCCCTTCCTTTGATCTTCCGTAGGGCCGAGTCCCGTCGTTAGATCCCCACAGGGCCGAGTCCCTTCCTTTGATCTTCCGTAGGGCCGAGTCCCGTCGTTAGATCCCCTAGGGCCGAGTCCCTTCCTTTGATCTTCCGTAGGGCCGAGTGCCGTCGTTAGATCCCCCCAGGGCCGAGTCCCTTCCTTTGATCTTCCGTAGGGCCGAGTCCCGTCGTTAGATCCCCCAGGGCCGAGTCCCTTCCTTTGATCTTCCGTAGGGCCGAGTCCCGTCGTTAGATCCCCACAGGGCCGAGTCCTTTCCTTTGATCTTCCGTAGGGCCGAGTCCGTCGTTAGATCCCCCACAGGGCCGAGTCCCTTCCTTTGATCTTCCGTAGGGCCGAGTCCCGTCGTTAGATCCCCCCCAGGGCCGAGTCCCTCCTTTGATCTTCCGTAGGGCCGAGTCCCGTCGTTAGATCCCCCCAGGGCCGAGTCCCTTCCTTTGATCTTCCGTAGGGCCGAGTCCCGTCGTTAGATCCCCACAGGGCCGAGTCCCTTCCTTTGATCTTCCGTAGGGCCGAGTCCCGTCGTTAGATCCCCACAGGGCCGAGTCCCTTCCTTTGATCTTCCGTAGGGCCGAGTCCCGTCGTTAGATCCCCCACAGGGCCGAGTCCCTCCTTTGATCTTCCGTAGGGCCGAGTCCCGTCGTTAGATCCCCCCAGGGCCGAGTCCCTTCCTTTGATCTTCCGTAGGGCGAGTCCCGTCGTTAGATCCCCCAGGGCCGAGTCCCTTCCTTTGATCTTCCGTAGGGCCGAGTCCCGTCGTTAGATCCCCACAGGGCCGAGTCCCTTCCTTTGATCTTCCGTAGGGCCGAGTCCGTCGTTTGATCCCCTCAGGGCCGAGTCCCTTCCTTTGATCTTCCGTAGGGCGAGTCCCGTCGTTAGATCCCCCCAGGGCCGAGTCCCTTCCTTTGATCTTCCGTAGGGCCGAGTCCCGTCGTTAGATCCCCCCCAGGGCCGAGTCCCTTCCTTTGATCTTCCGTAGGGCCGAGTCCCGTCGTTAGATCCCCACAGGGCCGAGTCCCTTCCTTTGATCTTCCGTAGGGCCGAGTCCCGTCGTTAGATCCCACAGGGCCGAGTCCCTTCCTTTGATCTTCCGTAGGGCCGAGTCCCGTCGTTAGATCCCCCCAGGGCCGAGTCCCTTCCTTTGATCTTCCGTAGGGCCGAGTCCCGTCGTTAGATCCCCCAGGGCCGAGTCCCTTCCTTTGATCTTCCGTAGGGCCGAGTCCCGTCGTTAGATCCCCCAGGGCCGAGTCCCTTCCTTTGATCTTCCGTAGGGCCGAGTCCGTCGTTAGATCCCCCCAGGGCCGAGTCCCTTCCTTTGATCTTCCGTAGGGCCGAGTCCCGTCGTTAGATCCCCAGGGCCGAGTCCCTTCCTTTGATCTTCCGTAGGGCCGAGTCCCGTCGTTAGATCCCCCCAGGGCCGAGTCCCTTCCTTGATCTTCCGTAGGGCCGAGTCCCGTCGTTAGATCCCCCAGGGCCGAGTCCCTTCCTTTGATCTTCCGTAGGGCGAGTCCCGTCGTTAGATCCCCCACAGGGCCGAGTCCCTTCCTTTGATATCGTAGGGCGTAGGGCCGAGTCCGTCGTTAGATCCCCCCCAGGGCCGAGTCCCTTCCTTTGATCTTCCGTAGGGCCGAGTCCCGTCGTTAGATCCCCCACAGGGCCGAGTCCTTCCTTTGATCTTCCGTAGGGCCGAGTCCCGTCGTTAGATCCCCCCAGGGCCGAGAGTCCCTTTGATCTTCCGTAGGGCCGAGTCCGTCGTTAGATCCCCCCAGGGCCGAGTCCCTTCCTTTGATCTTCGTAGGGCCGAGTCCCGTCGTTAGATCCCCACAGGGCCGAGTCCCTTCCTTTGATCTTCCGTAGGGCCGAGTCCCGTCGTTAGATCCCCCAGGGCCGAGTCCCTTCCTTTGATCTTCCGTAGGGCCGAGTCCGTCGTTAGATCCCCCCAGGGCCGAGTCCCTTCCTTTGATCTTCCGTAGGGCCGAGTCCGTCGTTAGATCCCCCAGGGCCGAGTCCCTTCTTTGATCTTCCGTAGGCCGAGTCCCGTCGTTAGATCCCCCCAGGGCCGAGTCCCTTCCTTTGATCTTCCGTAGGGCCGAGAGTCCGTCGTTAGATCCCCCCAGGGCCGAGTCCCTTCCTTTGATCTTCCGTAGGGCCGAGTCCCGTCGTTAGATCCCCCCAGGGCCGAGTCCCTTCCTTTGATCTTCCGTAGGGCCGAGTCCCGTCGTTAGATCCCCCACAGGGCCGAGTCCTTCCTTTGATCTTCCGTAGGGCCGAGTCCCGTCGTTAGATCCCCCACAGGGCCGAGTCCTTTCTTTGATCTTCCGTAGGGCCGAGTCCGTCGTTAGATCCCCCAGGGCAGTCCCTTCCTTTGATCTTCCGTAGGGCCGAGTCCCGTCGTTAGATCCCCCACAGGGCCGAGTCCCTTCCTTTGATCTTCCGTAGGGCCGAGTCCCGTCGTTAGATCCCCCAGGGCCGAGTCCCTTCCTTTGATCTTCCGTAGGGCCGAGTCCGTCGTTAGATCCCCCAGGGCCGAGTCCCTTCCTTTGATCTTCCGTAGGGCCGAGTCCCGTCGTTAGATCCCACCAGGGGCCGAGTCCCTTCCTTTGATCTTCCGTAGGGCCGAGTCCGTCGTTAGATCCCCCCAGGGCCGAGTCCCTCCTTTGATCTTCCGTAGGGCCGAGTCCCGTCGTTAGATCCCCCAGGGCCGAGTCCCTTCCTTTGATCTTCCGTAGGGCCGAGTCCCGTCGTTAGATCCCCCCAGGGCCGAGTCCCTTCCTTTGATCTTCCGTAGGGCCGAGTCCGTCGTTAGATCCCCCACAGGGCCGAGTCCTTCCTTTGATCTTCCGTAGGGCCGAGTCCCGTCGTTAGATCCCCCACAGGGCCGAGTCCCTTCCTTTGATCTTCCGTAGGGCCGAGTCCCGTCGTTAGATCCCCCAGGGCCGAGTCCCTTCCTTTGATCTTCCGTAGGGCCGAGTCCCGTCGTTAGATCCCCCAGGGCCGAGTCCCTTCCTTGATCTTCCGTAGGGCCGAGTCCCGTCGTTAGATCCTCCCCAGGGCCGAGTCCCTTCCTTTGATCTTCCGTAGGGCCGAGTCCCGTCGTTAGATCCCCCACAGGGCCGAGTCCCTTCCTTTGATCTTCCGTAGGGCCGAGTCCCGTCGTTAGATCCCCCAGGGCCGAGTCCCTCCTTTGATCTTCGTAGGGCGAGTCCCGTCGTTAGATCCCCACAGGGCCGAGTCCCTTCCTTTGATCTTCCGTAGGGCCGAGTCCCGTCGTTAGATCCCCCCAGGGCCGAGTCCCTTCCTTTGATCTTCCGTAGGGCCGAGTCCCGTCGTTAGATCCCCCCCAGGGCCGAGTCCCTTCCTTTGATCTTCCGTAGGGCCGAGTCCCGTCGTTAGATCCCCGGGCCGAGTCCCTTCCTTTGATCTTCCGTAGGGCCGAGTCCCGTCGTTAGATCCCCCCAGGGCGAGTCCTTCCTTTGATCTTCCGTAGGGCGAGTCCCGTCGTTAGATCCCCCCAGGGCGAGTCCCTTCCTTTGATCTTCCGTAGGGCCGAGTCCCGTCGTAGATCCCCACAGGGCCGAGTCCCTTCCTTTGATCTTCCGTAGGGCCGAGTCCCGTCGTTAGATCCCCCCAGGGCCGAGTCCCTTCCTTTGATCTTCCGTAGGGCGAGTCCCGTCGTTAGATCCCCACAGGGCCGAGTCCCTTCTTTGATCTTCCGTTAGGGTAGAGTCCCGTCGTTAGATCCCCCAGGGCCGAGTCCCTTCCTTTGATCTTCCGTAGGCCGAGTCCAGTCGTTAGATCCCCCAGGGCCGAGTCCCTTCCTTTGATCTTCCGTAGGGCCGAGTCCCGTCGTTAGATCCCCCACGGGCCGAGTCCCTTCCTTTGATCTTCCGTAGGGCCGAGTCCCGTCGTTAGATCCCCCAGGGCGAGTCCTTCCTTTGATCTTCCGTAGGGCCGAGTCCCGTCGTTAGATCCCCCCAGGGCCGAGTCCCTTCCTTTGATCTTCCGTAGGCCGAGTCCCGTCGTTAGATCCCACAGGGCCGAGTCCCTTCCTTTGATCTTCCGTAGGGCCGAGTCCCGTCGTTAGATCCCCAGGGCCGAGTCCTTCCTTTGATCTTCCGTAGGGCCGAGTCCGTCGTTAGATCCCCACAGGGCCGAGTCCCTTCCTTTGATCTTCCGTAGGGCCGAGTCCCGTCGTTAGATCCCCAGGGCCGAGTCCCTTCCTTTGATCTTCCGTTGGCCGAGTCCCGTCGTTAGATCCCCCCCAGGGCCGAGTCCCTTTCCTTTGATCTTCCGTAGGGCCGAGTCAGCCGTTTTAGATCCACCAGGGCGAGTCCCTTCCTTTGATCTTCCGTAGGGCCGAGTCCCGTCGTTAGATCCCCCCAGGGCCGAGTCCTTCCTTGATCTTAGTAGGGCCGAGTCCCGTCGTTAGATCCCCCAGGGCCGAGTCCCTTCCTTTGATCTTCCGTAGGGCCGAAGTCCCGTCGTTAGATCCCCCAGGGCCGAGTCCCTTCCTTTGATCTTCCGTAGGGCCGAGTCCCGTCGTTAGATCCCCCCAGGGCCGAGTCCTTCCTTTGATCTTCCGTAGGGCGGAGTACGTCGTTAGATCCCCCCAGGGCCGAGTCCCTTCCTTTGATCTTCCGTAGGGCGAGTCCGTCGTTAGATCCCCACAGGGCGAGTCCCTTTTGATCTTCCGTAGGGCCGAGTCCGTCGTTAGATCCCCAAGGGCCGAGTCCCTTCTTTGATCTTCCGTAGGGCCGAGAGTCCGTCGTTAGATCCCCCAGGGCCGAGTCCTTCCTTTGATCTTCCGTAGGGCCGAGTCCGTCGTTAGATCCCCCAGGGCCGAGTCCCTTCCTTTGATTTCCGTAGGGACGAGTCCCGTCGTTAGATCCCACAGGGCCGAGTCCCTTCCTTGATATTCCGTAGGGCCGAGTCCCGTCGTTAGATCCCCCAAGGGCCGAGTCCCTTCTTTGATCTTCCGTTAGGCCGAGTAGCCGTCGTTAGATCCCCCCAGGGCCGAGTCCCTTCCTTTGATCTTCCGTAGGGCCGAGTCCGTCGTTAGATCCCCCCAGGGCGAGTCCCTTCCTTGATCTTCCGTAGGCCGAGTCCCGTCG
>NW_022204091.1:0-124710 GCF_007655135.1 Punica granatum
AACAAACTCACAAGGCCGAAGCCCGTGGAAAGCAGTAAATCCCTAGGCCGAGGCCCGTAGAAAGCAGTAAAGTCACTAGGCCGAAGCCCGTAGAAAGTAGTAAAATCACTAGGTCGAGGCCCGTAAAAAGACATAAATTCACTAGGCCGAGACCCGTACGATGCAGTAAAATCACTAGACCGAAACCCGTAGAAAGCAGTAAAATCACTAGGCCGAGACCCGTACGAAGCAGTAAAATCACTAGGCCGAAGCCCGTAGAAAGCGGTAAAATCACTGGGCCGAAGCCCGAAGAAAGCAGTAAATCACTAGGCCGAGGCCCGTAGAAAGCAGCAAAGTCACTAGGCCGAAGCCCGTAGAAAGCAGTAAAGTCGCTAGGCCGAGGCCCGTAGAAAGCAGTAAAATCACTAGGCCGAAGCCCGTAGAAAGAAGTAAAATCACTAGGCCGAAGCCCGTAGAAAGCAGTAAAGTCCCTAGGCCGAGGCCCGTAGAAAGCAGTAAATTCACTAGGCCGAGGCCCGTAGAAAGGAGTAAATCACTCGGCCGAGGATCGTAGAAGGTAGTAAAGTCACTAGGCCGAGGTCCGTAGAAAGCAGTAAATCACTAGGTCGACGCCCGTAGAAAGCAGCAAACTCACTAGGCCGAAGCCCGTAGAAAGCAGTAAAGTCACTAGGCCGAGGATCGTAGAAAGACGTAAATTCACTAGGTCGAGACCCGTACGAAGCAGTAAAATCACTAGGCCGAAGCCCGTAGAAAGCTGTAAAATCACTAGGCCGAAGCCCGTAGAAAGCAGTAAAGTCGCTAGGCCGAGGCCCGTAGAAAGCAGTAAAATCTCTAGGCCGAAGCCCGTAGAAAGATGTAAAATCACTAGGCCGAGGCCCGTAGAAAGTCGTAAATTCACTAGGACGAGGCCCGTAGAAAGCAGTAAAATCACTAGGCCGAAGCCCTTAGTAAGCAGTAAAATCACTAGGCCGAAACCCGTAGAAAGCTGTAAAGTCACTAGGCCGAGGCCCGTACAAAGCAGTAAATTCACTAGGCCGAAGCCCGTAGAAAGCAGTAAAGTCACTAGGCCGAGGCCCGTAGAAAGCAGTAAAATCACTAGGCCGAAGCCCGTAGAAAGCAGTAAATCACTAGGCCGAGGTCCGTAGAAAAGCAGTAAACTCACTAGGCCGAGGCCCGTAGAAAGCAGTAAAGTTCCTAGGCCGAGGCCCGTAGAAAGCCGTAAATTCACTAGGACGAGGCCCGTAGAAAGCAGTAAAATCACTAGGCCGAAGCCCTTAGTAAGCAGTAAAATCACTAGGCCGAAGCCCGTAGAAAGCTGTAAAGTCACTAGGCCGAGGCCCGTACAAAGCAGTAAAGTCACTAGGCCGAAGCCCGTAGAAAGCAGTAAAATCACTAGGCCGAGGCCCGTAGAAAGCAGTAAAGTCACTAGGCCGAGGTCCGTAGAAAGCTGTAAATCACAAGGCCGAAGCCCGTAGAAAGCAGCAAACTCACTCGACCGAGGCCCATAGAAAGACGTAAATTCACTAGGTCGAGACCCGTACGAAGCAGTAAAATCTCTAGGCCGAAGCCCGTAGAAAGCAGTAAAATCACTAGGCCGAAGCCCGTAGAAAGCATTAAGTCGCTAGGCCGAGGCCCGTAGAAAGCAGTAAAATCACTAGGCCGAAGCCCGTAGAAAGAAGTAAAATCACTAGGCCGAGGCCCGTAGAAAGCAGTAAAGTCCCTAGGCCGAGGCCCGTAGAAAGCAGTAAAATCACTAGGCCGAGGCCCGTAGAAAGCAGTAAATCACTAGGCCGAGGCCCGTAGAAAGCAGTAAAGTGACTAGGCCGAGGTCCGTAGAAAGCAGTAAATCACTAGGCCGAAGCCCGTAGAAAGCAGCAAACTCACTAGGCCGAGGCCCGTAGAAAGCAGTAAAGTCACTAGGCCGAGGCCCGTAGAAAGCCGTAAATTCACTTGGCCGAGGCCCGTATAACGCAGTAAATCACTAGGCCGAAGCCCGTAGAAAGCAGTAAAATCACTAGGCCGAGACCCGTACGAAGCAGTAAAATCACTAGGCCGAAGCCCGTAGTATGCAGTAAAATCACTAGGCCGAAGCCCGTAGAAAGCTGTAAAGTCACTAGGCCGAGGCCCGTACAAAGCAGTAAAATCACTAGGCCGAGGCCCGTAGTAAGCAGTAAATCACTAGGTCGAGGCCCGGAGAAAGCAGTAAAGTCACTAGGCCGAGGCCCGTAGAAAGACGTAAATTCACTAGGCCGAGACCCGTACGAAGCAGTAAAATCACTAGGCCGAAGCCCGTAGAAAGCAGTAAAATCTCTAGGCCGAAGCTTGTAGAAAGCAGTAAAGTCGCTAGGCCGAGGCCTGTAGAAAGCAGTAAAATCCTAGGCCGAAGCCCGTAGAAAGATGTAAATTCACTAGGCCGAGGCCCGTAGAAAGCAGTAAAATCACTAGGCCGAGCCCCGTAGAAAGCAGTAAATCACTAGGCCGAGCCCCGTAGAAAGCAGTAAAGTTACTAGGCCGAGGTCCGTAGAAAGCAGTAAATCACTAGGCCGAGGTCCGTAGAAAAGCAGTAAACTCACTAGGCCGAGGCCCGTAGAAAGTAGTAAAGTTCCTAGGCCGAGGCCCGTAGAAAGCCGTAAAATCACTAGGACGAGGCCCGTAGAAAGAAGTAAAATCACTAGGCCGAAGCCCTTAGTAAGCAGTAAAATCACTAGGCCGAAGCCCGTAGAAAGCTGTAAAGTCACTAGGCCGAGGCCCGTACAAAGCAGTAAATTCACTAGGCCGAAGCCCGTAGAAAGCAGTAAAGTCACTAGGCCGAGGCCCGTAGAAAGCAGTAAAATCACTAGGCCGAAGCCCGTAGAAAGCAGTAAATCACTAGGCCGAGGTCCGTAGAAAAGCAGTAAACTCACTAGGCCGAGGCCCGTAGAAAGCAGTAAAGTTCCTAGGTCAAGGCTCGTAGAAAGCCGTAAATTCACTAGGACGAGGCCCGTAGAAGCAGTAAAATCACTAGGCCGAAGCCCTTAGTAAGCAGTAAAATCACTAGGCCGAAGCCCGTAGAAAGCTGTAAAGTCACTAGGCTGAGGCCCGTACAAAGCAGTAAATTCACTAGGCCGAAGCCCGTAGAAAGCAGTAAAATCACTAGGACCAGGCCCGTAAAAAGCAGTAAATTCACTAGGCCGAGGTCCGTAGAAAGCAGTAAATCACAAGGCCGAAACCCGTAGAAAGCAGCAAACTCACTCGACCGAGGCCCATAGGAAGACGTAAATTCACTTGGCCGAGACCCGTACGAAGCAGTAAAATCTCTAGGCCGAAGCCCGTAGAAGGCAGTAAAATCTCTAGGCCGAAGCTTGTAGAAAGCAGTAAAGTCGCTAGGCCGAGGCCTGTAGAAAGCAGTAAAATCCTAGGCCGAAGTCCGTAGAAAGATGGAAATTCACTAGGCCGAGGCCCGTAGAAAGCAGTAAAATCACTAGGCCGAGCCCCGTAGAAAGCAGTAAATCACTAGGCCGAGCCCCGTAGAAAGCAGTAAAGTTACTAGGCCGAGGTCCGTAGAAACCAGTAAATCACTAGGCCGAGGTCCGTAGAAAAGCAGTAAACTCACTAGGCCGAGGCCCGTAGAAAGCAGTAAAGTTCCTAGGCCGAGGCCCGTAGGAAGTCGTAAATTCACTAGGACGAGGCCCGTAGAAAGCAGTAAAATCACTAGGCCGAAGCCCTTAGTAAGCAGTAAAATCACTAGGCCGAAACACGTAGAAAGCTGTAAAGTCACTAGGCCGAGGCCCGTACAAAGCAGTAAATCCCTAGGCCGAGGCCCGTAGAAAGCAGTAAAAGCACTAGGCCGAGGTCCGTAGAAAGCAGCAAACTCACTAGGCCGAAGCCCGTAGAAAGCAGAAAATTCACTAGGCCGAAGCCCGTAGAAAGCAGTAAAGTCACTAGGCCGAGGCCCGTAGAAAGCAGTAAAATCACTAGGCCGAAGCCCGTAGAAAGCAGTAAATCACTAGGCCGAGGTCCGTAGAAAAGCAGTAAACTCACTAGGCCGAGGCCCGTAGAAAGCAGTAAAGTTCCTAGGTCAAGGCTCGTAGAAAGCCGTAAATTCACTAGGACGAGGCCCGTAGAAAGCAGTAAAATCACTAGGCCGAAGCCCTTAGTAAGCAGTAAAATCACTAGGCCGAAGCCCGTAGAAAGCTGTAAAGTCACTAGGCTGAGGCCCGTACAAAGCAGTAAATTCACTAGGCCGAAGCCCGTAGAAAGCAGTAAAATCACTAGGACCAGGCCCGTAAAAAGCAGTAAATTCACTAGGCCGAGGTCCGTAGAAAGCAGTAAATCACTAGGCCGAAACCCGTAGAAAGCAGCAAACTCACTCGACCGAGGCCCATAGAAAGACGTAAATTCACTTGGCCGAGACCCGTACGAAGCAGTAAAATCTCTAGGCCGAAGCCCGTAGAAAGCAGTGAAATCACTAGGCCGAAGCCCGTAGAAAGCATTAAGTCGCTAGGCCGAGGCCCGTAGAAAGCAGTAAAGTCACTAGGCCGAGGCCCGTAGAAAGCAGTAAAATCACTAGGCCGAGGCCCGTAGAAAGCAGTAAATCACTAGGCCGAGGCCCGTAGAAAGCAGTAAAGTGACTAGGCCGAGGTCCGTAGAAAGCAGTAAATCACTAGGCCGAAGCCCGTAGAAAGCAGCAAACTCACTAGGCCGAAGCCCGTAGAAAGCAGTAAAGTCACTAGGCCGAGGCCCGTAGAAAGCCGTAAATTCACTAGGCCGAGGCCCGTAGAAAGTAGTAAATCACTAGGCCGAAGCCCGTAGAAAGCAGTAAAATCACTAGGCCGAGACCCGTACGAAGCAGTAAAATCACTAGGCCGAAGCCCGTAGAAAGCAGTAAAATCACTAGGCCGAAGCCCGTAGAAAGCAGTAAAGTCACTAGGCCGAGGCCCGTAGAAAGCAGTAAAATCACTAGGCCGAGGCCCGTAGAAAGCAGTAAATCACTAGGTCGAGGCCCGGAGAAAGCAGTAAAGTCACTAGGCCGAAGCCCGTAGAAAGCAGTAAAATCACTAGGCCGAGGCCCGTAGAAAGCAGTAAAGTCACTAGGCCGAGGCCCGTAGAAAGGAGGAAATCACTAGGCCGAGGCCCGTAGAAAGCGGTAAATCACTAGGCCGAGGCCCGTAGAAAGCGGCAAATCACTAGGCCGAGGCCCGTAGAAAGCAGTAAAATCACTAGGCCGAGGCCCGTAGAAAGCAGTAAAGTCACTAGGCCGAGGCCCGTAGAAAGCAGTAAATCACTAGGCCGCGGCCCGTAGAAAGAAGTAAAGTCACTAGGCCGAAGCCCGTAGAAAACAGTAAAATCACTAGGCCGAGGCCCGTAGAAAGCAGTAAAGTCGCTAAGCCGAGGCCAGTACAAAGCAGTAAAATCACTAGGCCGAAGCCCGTAGAAAGCTGTAAAGTCACTAGGCCGAGGCCCGTGGAAAGCAGTAAATCACTAGGCCGAGGCCCGGAGAAAGCAGTAAAGTCACTAGGCCGAATCCCGTAGAAAGCAGTAAAATCACTAGGCCGAGGCCCGTAGATAGCAGTAAATCACTAGGCCGAGGCCCGTAGAAAGCAGTAAAGTCGCTAAGCCGAGGCCAGTACAAAGCAGTAAAATCACTAGGCCGAAGCCCGTAGAAAGCTGTAAAGTCACTAGGCCGAGGCCCGTAGAAAGCAGCAAATCACTAGGCCGAGGGCCGTTGAAAGCAGTAAAATCACTATGCCGAGGCCCGTAGAAAGCATTAAAGTCACTTGGCCGAGGCCCGTAGAAAGCAGTAAATCACTAGGCCGAGGCCCGTAGAAAGAAGTAAAGTCACTAGGCCGAAGTCCGTAGAAAGCAGTAAAATCACTAGGCCGAGGCCCGTAGAAAGCAGTAAAGTCACTAGGCCGAGGCCCGTACGAAGCAGTAAATCACTAGGCCGAGGCCCGTAGAAAGCAGTAAATCACTAGGCCGAGGCCCGTAGAAAGCAGTAAAGTCGCTAAGCCGAGGCCAGTACAAGCAGTAAAATCACTAGGCCGAAGCCCGTAGAAAGCTGTAAAGTCACTAGGCCGAGGCCCGTAGAAAGCAGTAAATCACTAGGCCGAGGCCCGTAGAAAGCAGTAAAGTCACTAGGCCGAAGCCCGTAGAAAGCAGTATATCACTAGGCCGAGGCCCGTAGAAAGCAGTAAATCACTAGGGTGTAGGGAAGGCAGGGGTGGACATCGATGCCAGGTGGCGTCTCAGAGGTGCCGGCAGAGGCGAATGGTGCGTTTCGGAACCAAAGTCATGCTTGTGTGATGCTAGGCGTTATTTGTCGTGGTTTGAGTGGGAGTGGAGTGGTTTTCCCCCTTTTGGGCCCTTCACTCGGTTTGGGATTGCGACCTGCTACATGGGCCAAATGCGCGTCCGTCGGGGAGAATATGCCTCTTAGGGTTCCCGACCGCACCTGCGCGCGGAGAAACGAAATTCTACAAAGGACGTTGGTCGCACTCAGTCGACGAGACTACGATGCGTAAGAGGAATCTATGTAAAGATGTATCGGGGATTGGCTATTGGTGACCGTTGGAGGGCGGTCGTGTCCCTATCAGAGAATGGCTTTTTCTGGAACGGGTAGCCCATAGAATATGTGCATAAAGGTAAAAGGAGGGATCTTATGGGATCCTACAAATCAAGGATACGTTGACTCGACCCCATTTCGAAACGGGTCTCGAGCCTGGAGAGTCAAAGAGAGTTTGCTTGCGTCGCAGGATGCCGAACCACTACTCGGTGTAGCTTCACGAGATGCGTGATGACCTAGCGGGGAATTTTTATTTGATTTTTCTCACATGAACACTCACCTTTTGCTACGATCACCCGTTGTCTTGGGTGAGATCGCACCTCTCGAGTCTTCTGAATTTTGCCTAGACCTCTCTTTGAGGGTTTTAGACCTAGCGAGGAAGTGATTTATGCTCTCCTTTTGCCACGACTCCCCTTTGTGGGATTTTAAGTCGTGCCCCTTGTTCCCTAACTTTTGCCTAGGCCGCCTCGGAGAGGTTTTTGATCTAGCGGGAGAATTATTCTTCTTTTCTCTCAGGAAGGTTTCGTGGTGAAGAGAATGATGGGAGTCTGTGTACACATAGAAGAATGAAAAAAGGTACTATAAAAGAAACAGACACGAGATCCGACAATTGAGATACAAACATGGGTGATCATGGATAATATTTCTTAATGGCGTCAGCGTTGACCGGGAGCGCATTTTCAGTCCCGTCCATGTCGCTTAAAATGACGGCTCCCCCGGAGAAGGTTTCTTTGACAACAAAGGGTCCGTCGTATTTGTACGAGAACTTTCCCCGGGAGTCCAGTGTGACGTGTAGGACTTTCCTCAAAACGAGGTCACCGAGGTTGAATTCGCGGTGACGGACTCTTGCGTTGAATGCCCGAGCCATTCTTTGCTGGTAGCACTGTCCATGGCATAGCGCTTTCAATCTCTTTTCATCAATGAAGTTTAACTGTTCATAACGCTGTTTTGCCCATTCTGCTTCTTCAAGTTCGGCTTCGGCAAGAATCCTCATGGAAGGGATTTCAACCTCAATTGGGAGGACTGCTTCCATGCCGTAGACCAAGGAATATGGGGTTGCCCCCGTGGAGGTCCGGATCGACGTTCGGTATGCCAAGAACGCGTAAGGGAGCATCTCGTGCCAATCCTTGTAATTCACCGTCATTTTCTCAATGATCTTCTTGATGTTCTTGTTCGCAGCTTCCACCGCACCGTTCATTTGCGGACGGTATGGAGTGGAGTTGCGGTGCTGAATCTTAAATTGGGCACAGAGTTCGTCGATGACTTTATTGTTCAAGTTCTTGGCGTTATCCGTGATGATCGTCGCCAGGACCCCATACCGGGCAATGACATCGCGTCTGAGAAAACGGGCCACGGCTCTTGTAGTGACCGACGCGAGAGTGATAGCCTCGATCCATTTGGTGAAATAATCAATTGCCACCAGGATAAACGTATGTCCGTTAGATGCCTTGGGGTTGATCGGGCCAATCACATCCATTCCCCACATTGAAAAAGGCCACGGTGCCGTCATGGGGCGTAACTCATTGGGCGGCGCTTTGATCTGATCGGCGTAAACCTGACATCGGTGACAATGTCTGACGTGCTTCACACAATCAGTCTCCATGGTGGACCAATAGTAGCCTAAGCGCATAATCTTTTTGGCGAGCATGAGACCGTTCATATGAGGTCCACAATTTCCTCCATGCACTTCCTCCATAAGACGTCGCGATTCGTGTTCATCGATGCACCGAAGGAGCGTGGAGTCAAAGGAACGGCGGTAAAGTATCTCGCTGCTCAGAAAATAGTGTATCGCGAGGCGTCTGAGCCTCTTTCGGTGGCGGCGATCGGCGAATGGAGGGCATTGGCCGGTTCTTAAAAAGTTCTTGATGTCTTCGTACCACGGCTTTGCCTCATGTACGGACCCGAATGTGGACTCTCGTCGGGCCCGCATTGCGCGCTTTTGGATCGCGCGGCTTGGGAGTGTCCACCTTCCCGTGGGGACGCTTGACGGACACGCGTGAGAGAAGGAGTCGCCACTTATCATTTTACGACCCGAAGGTCGAGGGCGGATAAGTTACCCGGGTCTAGGGGTATGGAACACCTAGTTGTTGTTAAGGCATTGGTCTGTGCGGAACTGAAAAGTCCGTGTTCGGGGGTTCATGTTACGTGCGGGCCTATCTCCCGCACGCCCTTTCGGTACTCTGGTTTGCTAGGCTTGCATGTTTTATTATTTACCGCGTGGATTAAGTTGCGCTCGGCTCGCACGTTTTGACACCGTAAACTCGATGAATTAAACGATGTCGGTTGAGAAGCCGAGAGAGAAGTAAATCTGTGTGTCAGGGAATTGGTTCACAATCTTGCGTTACAATTCATCGAACCATGGAGGTTGAATCCCTGCGTGAACCAAAACCGCGAGATCTTGGATTTACTTGTGTCTGGGCAAGCATTAGACCGATTCGATTAATTCGACTCTCGGACCGTTCGCTCACCGATTGGAATTCTTACAGAATAAATGTACAAAATAAAATCCGTACAATGCTCTCGAAAACAATAAATACAAATTACAAAAGGGTCGAATTCCAGTCGTTTCGCGTTCGGTTATTATTCCACTCTAACTCACCGTGAGTTTAGGGAAAAGACCGAAGAACTGAAATTCAATGGACGCTCTCACTGAATAGGGCGTTGGACCCTGTGAGTGTTGATTAGGGTGTTGAACCCTGTGCTCGATGATTAGGGCGTTGAACCCTAATATTATTCGGCCTAGGGATCAGGCTCGACCCACATGGCAAACAGGTGCGGAAAGATAACACGCAACATGTTAATAATAGACAAGGTGTTTGTTATTATCGAGTGTACGTGTTTTAACAAGTTGTTAATCCGGGGTATTTTGGCATGCAAATCCTACCCTAGACAAACAAGCACGTGCCAACGTTTTAGCATTCGGCTTTGTTTTGAGAACTTGACAAAGAGAGTCAAATCTCGTGTGTGTGGATTGCTTTTACAGTTGTTCTGTATTGTGATACTGAATTTCCACTGAATTAGCCAAACTCATGTTTTGACTCTAGATTTGGAATCTAGAATTCCTCCTAACCATTATCTAGTGTTTGGTTAGGTCGAGTGAAAGGTTAATCAGTATTTTGCATGTTTTCTGACAGAGATAACTGTTCTAGTTACCCGAGTCTATGTTAGGATGACAGAAACTCATCAGTTAGATAAGAAAGGCTATGCAGATGAACCTACACCTGAACAGGTAGCCCATTCTTAGCCCGTACTGTAGTGTTTCTGTCATGCTAACCCTAAGGGTGTCGCTAAATTGTGAAAAGACGATTTTGCCCTTTATTTGAAAATTGTTTTCAGAAAAGGGGAAACATCGTAGTGCGGGCCACCTCGGCCTGTAGCCGGTGTCGACCAATTCCCTGGATCGTCCAAGGTTGTGCAAGAACCCCGAAAAAGCCAAAGAACTGGTCGATCTGCCCGGAAGTGATCTAGAAAGATCTTCTGTATCCTGACCTGAGCTACCTGGAATCAGGTAAAAACTCAAGTTGAGACACAAAAGCCCTTCTCAGACGTCCATGCTACATCGGACCGCGCGTTTCGGGTTTTGAAATTGATAAGTTTGAAAAGGGCACCAACGTCATTTGACAACTCATCGACGCGAGTTATCAGTTAATGGCCAATTCGTGTAAACCTTATCAGTGTGAAGTGGGTTTAATCATGTGAGCGTCCCGATTAACCTGTTTGTGGGATTAATGCTTAAGGGATGTGCCGAATGCATTAATTGTGAAAACGATTCGCGACTCGAAGACCAAGACGATTCCATAAGGATCGAGGATAATTTGGTCCAATGACCGAAACTACCCTCGTAACCGAATGGACCCGAATGAGTCATCGATACCCGAATCCAGGCATGCTTTGTTTTGAAAAGACATTTTCATGCGATATTGTGACGATAATGTAAATTGCAAATTACACGAAAGCCGAGAACGGACTCAAAACGGGAAGAGGAAGCCTCATGCAACCCGTACGAGTCTAAGAGGCTCTCGGTTACTTCTCCTTGGAGATAGCCGAGAGGTCCCATGGCCCGAATGGGGTTCCACGAGGTTTCCCCGTCTTGTTTCGAATCATTTCTCGCATGCTTAAACGACAAACATTATAAATGACACGATTAAACGAAAGTCGGTATTGTCATGATTTGAATAACGCATTCGAACATGGAAACATGCACAAACAAGTTATTTAAGGAATCGATAAAACAATACCGACTTCATGCACGTGAGAAAATACGATGAAACTAGAGAATCGAACTTGGATCGGGTCAAGAAGATCATTCCTTGCCCGAAAGGAGCAAGAGAGCATTCAGTCACCTCGCTTGGAGGGAAACCCGTGAGCTCTTTGCCTTTCCCGAGTCGGGATGTTCTTCTCGACTACGATCCAAGTGTTTCCCGACATGCTAGCATATAAATCAAGGATAAATATGCATGATATAACATGGAAAATGCATAAAGATTAAAACTTGAAAATAAAACATACATAAACCCCTTATAACTCCATAAACGCAACGAGAATGTAAAAGTCATAGCTCCTCTAAGTCGGGAATGGTCATACCTAGTCCCGAGATGCGGGATGGGACCTTCAAGAGTCGGGTTGGACCGTTGATGGGTTGGGTTTGGGCTGTTTTCCGTTGAACAGACCCGAATGGCACCAAACAGATCCGGCTGGAATGCTGGACAGACCCGACTGGCACAAGTCGGGTCGGACGTCGCCACGGAGGCTCCCGATGGAATTTTGAGGCAAGGTCGGCGGCCTTGGGTAGCCAAGGGACCCCTCTAGGTGACCCTGGTGGTCGTTTGTTCCCAGAGTTGTCGGGTCGACCCGTACAGTCCTGCAAAAATCACCCAAAACAGAGCACGTCTGGAATTTCGGACCCGACTGGCACAAGTCGGGTCGGACGTCACCACGGAGGCTCCCGATGGAATTTTTGAGCAAGGCAAACGGCTCCCGACTACTAACTCACCTCCGGAGGTGGCTGTGGTGGTAGTTTTCCGAAAAGAGTCCTGGATCAACCCGATCTACAAGAAAACCGCACAAACAGTCAGAAATTTCGACCCGACTGGGCAGTCGGGCTATTTCTTCTTCCTGGGGTTAAACCGACGGGTTTTTCTTGGATTGCTTGACTCCTTGACACCCTAGGATTGTGTGGGGAGGTTTTTGATGGGTTTTGGTAGCTCAAACCGACTTGGAAAGGCTTGAAACCCGGTTTGACATTTTTTACCCGAGAAGGACCAAATCTGTCCAGATTTTGTTCAAGGCTGGTTCTATGGCTTAGAGGCTTCAAACTTAAAATCTAAGTTCAGAAATGGATAGAGGGGCTCGAAACAATGTGGGATATGAAGTTTGGTAAAGTTTGGATTCAAGCCGGGATGGATTCCGACTTAAGACTTTGCCCGGTTTTGCTTGGTTTTGCTTGCTGGAAATGGCTGAAGCTTGCTGCGGTTTGCTATGGAGTTTGAGAGCTTTTGGAGAGTGAGAAATGCTAGAGAGAGAGTGCTTGAAGGTGTATCCTTAAGTTAATGACTTAGAAAGTATATATAGGCTATGCTTAAGTGCAATTAAGTGGAGAAAAGTGCAATTAAGGGGCATGGATTAGGAGATCCGAATTTGTTTAATGAAGGAAGAAGATATTCTTGCAAGTGGCATTGATGGAGAAGAGATAAAACATTAATGAGCATTGATGGGGAGTTGGAGTGCAAGAATGAAACACTTAGATATTTTAGGGGATAAGTGTGCAAGTTGTCTTCTTATCTTCATGGAGATGAAGAAGACAAAGGAGAGGACACCTAGGGCAAGGATGGGGCGGCTAGGCCTGATCCGTGGGTCCCACGGCCTAAGAGAAGAATCCGGGAGAAAGCTCGGGTCTCGATTGGTCGCGTATTCGAAATTTGTGGTTCGAATTGAACGTTGGATTGTCGATATGCGCGAGAAAACGGGTTTAATGAGCCTGAGATTGGCATTTTTCATGGAGAAATGCCCCAGAAGCATATGAGGCTCGGAAGTCGATTTTGCTCATTGCAGATGACCAGAGCGAAGTTGTCCGCTTCTGACAGCATATCTTGTGTCTGCATCTCACGTTGGTCATTTTGACATAAATTGTCAGACAACGTGAACAATTATCCCTTAAGCCGGTAATGCTAACGTGGGGCCGGAGACGTCCTAGGAGGCCGAAACTGGATTTCTCAGGATGATTTCTGAGTTGCTTGGGCACTCCGGAGATTACTGTAATCTCTGTTTGTCGAGATCAAACCTCCAAGGACTTGAAAAGTGTATCTGAGACCTCTAAAGCACTGCTCGGGAGGTCTAGATGAGTCGTGTGATTTATTCCGACGATTCCACATTGAGCCTTGAGAAGGCTAGCATTGTGTAACGTAAGCATTTGGCGTCAAGTTTCCCCAAAGAGGACCTCCGGATATGGATTTCCACTGAAAATGGTCATTTCCGCTCCTTGGAGGTTACCCGGGAAACTAAAAAGGTTTTGCTGTCTATTTTGCCCAATTGTGAATGTCCGCTAGAGTTTTCAGGGCAATGCGGCATGAACTTCGTTTGCCGTAATTCCATCAGACCAGTCTCCGGTTATGCTCTTCCGAAGAGGGGTATGCCCGTTTTGTCGTTCGGAAGTCATTCAGGGTGTCTGTATGGCTTCCAAAAGATAATCTGAAGCACTGCTCGTGTTCTGTATGATTGTGGGGCATGGCCGCATTTGATATTTGGAATTAACTTTACTCCGAGAAACCGACATTTTTGGACTTCCACTAAAAAGTTGTCTGTATACAGAAAGTTATTCTGTATAGAGCAGATGATTTGCAAAACCCCTTTGGGGACACTTTTCACCTGTTTGGCATTGGAGTGGATTTTTGAAGTCTAATATTGGCTATCTTCCGACGGTCGAGCGAACTATCGGAAAATAGGCTTGTTCGTGTGAACTCTGGAAATGCCGGTTTCGGACATTGTTGAGCTCTCTAGTCTCTCTGTTGCTTCTTGATGACCCCTAGAGTCCTTCTGTCATATGCATGTGTCATTTGCCTGATTTCGCCAACTTGAGAATGAATAGTGATTTCTTGCTCTGCCGAGCCGTTTTCTGTAATCTGCTCAAGTCGTGGCTTGGATCATTGCTAATAATGTAATTTGAATTGATGAGCCAAAATGGGGTGCTGACAGCTTGCCCCTCTTTGACTGCTTGCTCGAGTAGAGGATGCGGCCAAAGACTTCAGAAGCACCCCAGTTTGATAGCAATGATCGATATGGAACTTCCGATAACAGTCTTCTCCCTCCTACTTTGGATATGTGGGGATATTATACCTGATGCAGAAATGTAAAAGTCAAGATTACCTTGAAGGGACAGACCCCTAAACAGAAGTAGTCGCATGGGATGCAATGCAGAATGAAAATGCTTGCAGAAAGTAAATGCAAACGCTGGGGAGTTGCATGAGGAGTGGAAGGAACCATTTTGATTCCTCCATTATTGAGCTTTTCTGTACTGCAATCAATGTTGTAGCAGAATGCTTCGTTGCTTGCCAACAGATTGTAATGCCACTGAGTGCATGGAGTATTTGTATCATTTGAGACCGAGACTCAGTCTTGTGGAAACCTAAAGATGGGACTCGACCCTATGAGAGATCTATCGATGGGACTCGGCCCTACAAAAGATCAAAGGAAGGGACTCGGCCCTGGGGGGGATCTAACGACGGGACTCGGCCCTACGGAAGATCAAAGGAAGGGACTCGGCCCTGGGGGGGATCTAACGACGGGACTCGGCCCTACGGAAGATCAAAGGAAGGGACTCGGCCTTGGGGAGGATCTAACGACGGGACTCGGCCCTACGGAAGATCAAAGGAAGGGACTCGGCCTTGGGGAGGATCTAACGACGGGACTCGGCCCTACGGAAGATCAAAGGAAGGGACTCGGCCCTGGGGGGATCTAGGAAGGGACTCGGCCCTACGGAAGATCAATGGAAGGGACTCGGCCCTGTGGGGATCTAACGAAGGGACTCGGCCCTACGGAAGATCAAAGGAAGGGACTCGGCCCTGTGGGGATCTAACGAAGGGACTCGGCCCTACGGAAGATCAAAGGAAGGGACTCGGCCCTGTGGAATCTAACGAAGGGACTCGGCCCTACCGAAGATCAAAGGAAGGGACTCAGCCCTGTGGGGATCTAATGACGGGACTCGGCCCTACGGAAGATCAAAGGAAGGGACTCGGCCCTGTGGGGGATCTAACGAAGGGACTCGGCCCTACGGAAGATCAAAGGAAGGGACTCGGCCCTGTGGGGATCTAACGAAGGGACTCGGCCCTACGGAAGACCAAAGGAAGGGACTCGGCCCTGTGGGGATCTAACGAAGGGACTCGGCCCTACGGAAGATCAAAGGAAGGGACTCGGCCCTGTGGGGATCTAACGAAGGGACTCGGCCCTACGGAAGATCAAAGGAAGGGACTCGGCCCTGTGGAATCTAACGAAGGGACTCGGCCCTACCGAAGATCAAAGGAAGGGACTCGGCCCTGTGGGGATCTAACGACGGGACTCGGCCCTACGGAAGATCAAAGGAAGGGACTCGGCCCTGTGGGGATCTAACGACGGGACTCGGCCCTACGGAAGATCAAAGGAAGGAACTCGGCCCTAGGGAATCTAACGAAGGGACTCGGCCCTACGGAAGATCAAAGGAAGGGACTCGGCCCTGTGGGGATCTAACGAAGGGACTCGGCCTTACGGAAGATCAATGGAAGGGACTCGGCCCTGTGGGGATCTAACGACGGGACTCGGCCCTACGGAAGATCAAAGGAAGGGACTCGGCCCTGGGGGGATCTAACGACGGGACTCGGCCCTACGGAAGATCAAAGGAAGGGACTCGGCCCTGTGACTGTCGTTGTGAAGCGATGGTGCTGTAGGTGTGTGGGGCGGATGTTGCCCCGAGAGTGCTGATTCGTTGGAGACCGATGTTGCTGCTGGGGCGGTTGCGCCTTGCTGATAGCTAGCTTTGCTGTTGAGCAACTGTGCTTTTGCTGGCGATGCCCCTGCCGTGCAATGAGGGATTTTACTTTGCGGGATGCCATGTGCTGAGGGACTCGAGCTCTGGGGTGGAGCGCCTACGTATCCCGAGTGGTCGGGAATCAGAGTCTGCCGTGGTTCTTGCTGTTTGCAGTACCTGTGATCCTGACATCACTCGTAAATCACGTGAGAAATACTAATAAGTGATAGGTACAGGTGATCACCAAAAAGAACATCATTGTGATGCATAGATCTTCAGTTTCGGGTCGCCTGAGCAACCCGTGAAGAATTTTGCTTTAACAGTGCAGATGGGTCTCGTTCTCGGAGGCCTAGATGCGAGGCCTCCATGGGCTCCCGTTAGCTATGTATTGGGCGTATCGAGACATCCCCGACAATGCCCTAGCAGCTCTATCGGTTGTTCGACGCACCCGTCGACTTTGAACCTTTCTCAATAAGGTACCGTAGGGCGGCTGCATTTGGAACTCGTTTGGGGATTTCTATTCAGATTTGGTCAGACTCGGTCTGACCATTTCCAAAGCGTTATGACTAGACTCTCGGAGATGAATGTCTGGGATTTTGGCTCTGTGATAGCCTGTTGAAGGGTGGCTGTGACCCATTCGGAGTTATGCAAAGACAAAGTGAAAAGAGAAAGCTTGGGAAGCACGTTGCCCCAGGCTAAAAGGATACATGGGTTCACGCCTACAACGAGATGTACCCCCATTTTCCTTCGTCCTTCTGTTGTATAGGTTGTACTGAACTGCTTGAACGGCGTATTCAGTTACCCACTATGCTGGAGGAAGGTTCCCTCTTGGACGGTTGAATGGTATTGGAGAGCCGATCAGGGATCATGTTGGAATAGATAAACTGGCCACTTCCCTTGGGGATCCCTTGTCCGCACAATGTGCGAGAGACTAGGGGGCAATTTTTATCTATCTCTCGTTTTGCTCTCCTTTTGCTACGGTCACCCACTTCGGGGCCGCACCTCTCAACTTAAAGGGGAAGAGCTCTCCTTTTGCCACGACCGCCCCAAAGGGTTTCCGGTCGTGCCTCTCTTTTACCCTAGCTTTTGCCTAGGCCGCCCCAAAAGGGGTTTTCGACCTAGCGGGCTCCATTCTTTTATCTCTCGAGTTTGCAAGGGCGAAGATTTTGAAGGATTCAACCTTCGAGTGCATTGTTTTCTGTCTCTGTCGAGGAGTGGTGTTTGCTGCTTCCCCTTTTTTTTGTCGGGGTTTATTGACTGCTTTTGAATTGGCGGTGCCGGTGCTTTTGGTGAACGTTGACGTTGCCTTGTTTTGTTCATTGGCGGGTTTTTCCCGCGTCTTTTCTCTCTCTCTTCATTGGCGGGTTTTTCCCGCTTCTTTTCACTCTGTTTTTTTTTCTTGCAGCTGGGGTTTGTTTTGTGCCCCGTGTCTTTGTTTGAAACTCCTCGACTTTGCATCGCCGAGGCCGCTTTCGTGTGCTTCGCCTCGTGGAGACTCGTTGCATGTTGCTAGCCCTATTTTTTGAGGACCGGCTTTTTTTGGAAGTTTGACTCTCGTGCACTCGAAAGCTGAACTTCGTGTCATTTGCCCTTGCAAGCATAACATGTGAATTTCCCCAGTTGTCTAGGAAAAGAAAATGTCAAATTGCCCCATGTAGAATAGGAAACCGAGGTTGCCCCGGTGTGAATGTTGATCGGGGATGCCCTGGTCTTCATTTTATGGAAGTGGCCTGTGGCAGGCGCCTTGCGCGATGTCTCCGATCATCTCTTGCTGTTCTTCACAGTGCGTACCTCTTGGAGGGTGCACGTTGTTGAAGCCAATGGATGTTCGAGGAAGACTGCTGTATCGATGCTGAGTGATTCACTCAATTGTCCTTGTCTTTGGCTTCATAGGGGGTACCTCATCGTCGAACACCTCCCTTGTCAAAGTATAAGGAAAGGGTCCGAAACAAGTTCTCGAGGAAGCGTGAACTCGCGCATCGCTCTTCGCCTGTGGTCAATGTGCCCCTGTGAAGGATGACAAAGAAAACAATGCATTATGCGATTATGCGGGGGGATATGTGGTAAGAAATATGGGGTGGACCCATGGGAAAATCCTTTTTGTCCCACACGCGACCCATGGGGTGTCGTGTGTGGATGACATTTGTTTCCGGGAATCTAGTCATCACCACTCTGGAGTGGTTAGACCATGACTGAGGTCACATAAGCATGTTTTCCCTAATTGCGAGTAGGCATGCGCAGCCGTCCTAGAGAAGGCTCGAGGAGCCGGGTCCCATGAGGACAGGTGAGTCGAACAGGTCCAACAGATCTAATAGGGCGTCTTCGAGACTGTCCTAATGCTCCATTGAAGGATTTGTTCATGTCGGAAGCCCATTTATGTGAATGCATTTGAATGAAAGCAACAGAGAGTTTAAAGGAAACTGCGCGTGTTGCCCCAGTGTTTAGTCGACGACCACAACGGAGGTGGATGAGATCCATTCTTTGATCGGAGGCATGACCGTGCTGGTCTGCGATCGAGAGTTGGGTCATGCTCTGTTTGTGGAGCTGTCACTTTCGGTCTTTGCAGTGGAAGGATTAGACTTGCTCCTCGAAGTATCGCTTGGATGAATTTGAATCCAAGTCGATTTTGGATTTCAGATGAGCTTGAAAGCAGTAAATGCGAGGTGTCAAAACCTGAAAGCAGTAAATGCGGGGCCGGAGCCCAAAAGCAGTAAATGCGGGGCTGGGGCCCGATGCAAGGCCGAAGCCCGATGCGGGGCTGGAGCCCGATGCGGGGCCGAAGCCCAATGCAGTAAATGCAGGGTTGATAGGAAAGTGCAAGAGATGCAAAAGCAAAGGTCAATGCTGAGAAACAGCGCAGGGCGCTGCAAAGCAGTGACTCTGATTTGCTTGTGAGCTTCGTGGAGAGAGGGTAAGAACTCAGTGTTGACATTCCAAGGAGCTGGATGAGAGACGTTTGTTGTCTCAATTGTGGTCGCTCAGTATTCAGGCTGTCTTCTTGTTGAGAATTTCCTGCAATGGGAAAAGAAAACAATGAAGGAGCATGAACTGTTCAGGATTTCAATGCAAGAGTGTAGGGAAGCGAACTGGCCTGGTAGGTGTCGTGCGAGCACACCGAGAGACATGCATTGATTCTTTGAGCGTGCGTGCATGAGTTAGTGTGAACATGCTTGGACATGTATGAGGCACGCTTAATCGTTGGTAGATGCGTGGGGTCATGTGGAGAGATGTGCGTCCAATCACGCGTTGACACTCTCTGTTAGGAAGAAGTTAGTGTTAGTTAACTTCGCCTGGGAAGGTTGATCGGCCCTCGGGCCACAGCTCGTCTTGCTGTAGAGGAAGAGTGAAGGCCGCGAGTGGCCTGCCCGCGAAAGTGGGCACGACTCGCCTATCGTGCGGGGTGGGTGGCCGGGCTGGACGGCCTCTGGTCATAACACGTCTCGCCATGGAGAGGTGAAGACCGCAAGTGGTTTACCCGCGAAGGTTAGCACAACTCACATGTCGTACGGGACATGGTAGTTGCTGTGCAAACATCGGATGCAAGCAATGTATGAGTTTTCAAAAGCTAATGTCGTTGCATTGATTTGATTCAAGTTCCCAGATTTACGAAGATGGTTCATTTGAAAAAGGGAACTTAAGCAATAAACCAATGCAATGTCCTAGTTTGTTTGAAAACATGCATGCAGTGCAGAAAGAATAAATTATAATTGTATCTGTTACAATGTACATCGCTCATTGTAGAAAAACAACAAAAGGCCCGCCTAAAAGAAAACTAGGAGCCGACTCAAAGACTCGACTTTGGGTCGGTTGACGGCATGAAGGTTTATTTTGGTCCAGCATGACGGTCCCTGTTTATGCATGGTTTAGGTACTACCGGGGATAGCAACTAACTAGGGATGGGGGCTCCCGACTCAAGGGTATCAATTCCTTGAAATCGGGCGGGATTCTTTTCAAGGCCTAAGCGACAGTCGAACCGCGCGCCGGACCCCTACTTCGAACCCCTGTCTAACCTAGCTTCCTAGATTGCCGCTCGTGGGATTTCAAGCGTGGTACCTAAATCCACTAGAATGATGCAATGCAAGTACAGAAAAGTAAATATGCGTAAAATAGATAAGCGAAAAATTGCGGGAAGCGGTAAATGAACATGCAAGCAAGCAAACGAATCGAGCCTGAACCCACTAAGTATGTCCCCAGCGGAGTCGCCAAGCTGTACGGACCCGAATGTGGACTCTCGTCGGGGCCCGCATTGCGCGCTTTTGGATCGCGCGGCTTGGGAGTGTCCACCTTCCCGTGGGGACGCGTGACGGACACGCGTGAGAGAAGGAGTCGCCACTTATCATTTTACGACCCGAAGGTCGAGGGCGGATAAGTTACCCGGGTCTAGGGGTATGGAACACCTAGTTGTTGTTAAGGCATTGGTCTGTGCTGAACCGGAAAGTCCGTATTCGGGGGTTCATGTTACGTGTGGGCCTATATCCCGCACGCCCTTTCGGTACTCTGGTTTGCTAGGCTTGCATGTTTTATTATTTACCGCGTGGATTAAGTTGCGCTCGGCTTGCACGTTTTGACACCGTAAACTCGATGAATTAAACGATGTCGGTTGAGAAGCCGAGAGAGAAGTAAATCTGTGTGTCAGGGAATTGGTTCACAATCTTGCGTTACAATTCATCGAACCATGGAGGTTGAATCCCTGCGTGAACCAAAACTGCGAGATCTTGGATTTACTTGTGTCTGGGCAAGCATTAGACCGATTCGATTAATTCGACTCTCGGACCGTTCGCTCACCGATTGGAATTCTTACAGAATAAATGTACAAAATAAAATCCTTACAATGCTCTCGAAAACAATAAATACAAATTACAAAAGGGTCGAATTCCAGTCGTTTCGCATTCGGTTATTATTCCACTCTAACTCACCGTGAGTTTAGGGAAAAGACCGAAGAACTGAAATTCAATGGACACTCTCACTGAATAGGGCGTTGGACCCTGTGAGTGTTGATTAGGGTGTTGAACCCTGTGCTCGATGATTAGGGCGTTGAACCCTAATATTATTCGGCCTAGGGATCAGGCTCGATCCGCATGGCAAACAGGTGCGGAAAGATAACACGCAACATGTTAATAATAGACAAGGTGTTTGTTATTATCGAGTGTACGTGTTTTAACAAGTTGTTAATCCGGGGTATTTTGGCATGCAAATCCTACCCTAGACAAACAAGCACGTGCCAACGTTTTAGCATTCGGCTTTGTTTTGAGAACTTGACAAAGAGAGTCAAATCTCGTGTGTGTGGATTGCTTTTACAGTTGTTCTGTATTGTGATACTGAATTTCCACTGAATTAGCCAAACTCATGTTTTGACTCTAAATTTGGAATTTAGAATTCCTCCTAACCATTATCTAGTGTTTGGTTAGGTCGAGTGAAAGGTTAATCAGCATTTTGCATGTTTTCTGACAGAGATAACTGTTCTAGTTACCCGAGTCTATGTTAGGATGACAGAAACTCATCAGTTAGATAAGAAAGGCTATGCAGATGAACCTACACCTGAACAGGTAGCCCATTCTTATCCCCGTACTATAGTGTTTCTGTCATGCTAACCCTAAGGGTGTCGCTGAATTGTGAAAAGATGATTTTGCCCTTTATTTGAAAATTGTTTTCAGAAAAGGGGAAACATCGTAGTGCGAGCCACCTCGGCCTGTAGCCGGTTTCGACGAATTCCCTGGATCGTCCAGGGTTGTGCAAGAACCCCGAAAACGCCAAAGAACCGGTCGATCTGCCCGGAAGTGATCTAGAAAGATCTTCTGTATCCTGACCTGAGCTACCTGGAATCAGGTAAAAACTCAAGTTGAGACACAGAAGCCCTTCTCAGACGTCCATGCTACATCGGACCGCGCGTTTCGGGTTTTGAAATTGATAAGTTTGAAAAGGGCACCAACGTCATTTGACAACTCATCGACGCGAGTTATCAGTTAATGGCCAATTCGTGTAAACCTTATCAGTGTGAAGTGGGTTTAATCATGTGAGCGTCCCGATTAACCTGTTTGTGGGATTAATGCTTAAGGGTTGTGCCGAATGCATTAATTGTGAAAACGATTCGCGACTCGAAGACCAAGACGATTCCATAAGGATCGAGGATAATTTGGTCCAATGACCGAAACTACCCTCGTAACCGAATGGACCCGAATGAGTCATCGATACCCGAATCCAGGCATGCTTTGTTTTGAAAAGACATTTTCATGCGATATTGTGACGATAATGTAAATTGCAAATTACACGAAAGCCGAGAACGGACTCAAAACGGGAAGAGGAAGCCTCATGCAACCCGTACGAGTCTAAGAGGCTCTCGGTTACTTCTCCTTGGAGATAGCCGAGAGGTCCCATGGCCCGAATGGGGTTCCACGAGGTTTCCCCGTCTTGTTTCGAATCATTTCTCGCATGCTTAAACGACAAACATTATAAATGACACGATTAAACGAAAGTCGGTATTGTCATGATTTGAATAACGCATTCGAACATGGAAACATGCACAAACAAGTTATTTAAGGAATCGATAAAACAATACCGACTTCATGCACGTGAGAAAATACGATGAAACTAGAGAATCGAACTTGGATCGGGTCAAGAAGATCGTTCCTTGCCCGAAAGGAGCAAGAGAGCATTCAGTCACCTCGCTTGGAGGGAAACCCGTGAGCTCTTTGCCTTTCCCGAGTCGGGATGTTCTTCTCGACTACGATCCAAGTGTTTCCCGACATGCTAGCATATAAATCAAGGATAAATATGCATGATATAACATGGAAAATGCATAAAGATTAAAACTTGAAAATAAAACATACATAAACCCCTTATAACTCCATAAACGCAACGAGAATGTAAAAGTCCTAGCTCCTCTAAGTCGGGAATGGTCATACCTAGTCCCGAGATGCGGGATGGGACCTTCAAGAGTCGGGTTGGACCGTTGATGGGTTGGGTTTGGGCTGTTTTCCGTTGAACAGACCCGAATGGCACCAAACAGATCCGGCTGGAATGCTGGACAGACCCGACTGGCACAAGTCGGGTCGGACGTCGCCACGGAGGCTCCCGATGGAATTTTGAGGCAAGGTCGGCGGCCTTGGGTAGCCAAGGGACCCCTCTAGGTGACCGTGGTGGTCGTTTGTTCCCAGAGTTGTCGGGTCAACCCGTACAGTCCTGCAAAAAGCACCCAAAACAGAGCACGTCTGGAATTTCGGACCCGACTGGCACAAGTCGGGTCGGACGTCACCACGGAGGCTCCCGATGGAATTTTTGAGCAAGGCAAACGGCTCCCGACTGCTAACTCACTTCCGGAGGTGGCTGTGGTGGTCGTTTTCTGAAAAGAGTCCTGGATCAACCTGATCTACAAGAAAACCGCACAAACAGTCAGAAATTTCGACCCGACTGGGCAGTCGGGCTATTTCTTCTTCCTGGGGTTAAACCGACGGGTTTTTCTTGGATTTCTTGACTCCTTGACACCCTAGAATTGTGTGGGGAGGTGTTTGATGGGTTTTGGTAGCTCAAACCGACTTGGAAAGGCTTGAAACCCGGTTTGACATTTTTTACCCGAGAAGGACCAAATCTGTCCAGATTTTGTTCAAGGCTGGTTCTATGGCTTAGAGGCTTCAAACTTAAAATCTAAGTTCAGAAATGGATAGAGGGGCTCGAAACAATGTGGGATATGAAGTTTGGTAAAGTTTGGATTCAAGCCGGGATGGATTCCGACTTAAGACTTTGCCCGGTTTTGCTTGGTTTTGCTTGCTGGAAATGGCTGAAGCTTGCTGCGGTTTGCTATGGAGTTTGAGAGCTTTTGGAGAGTGAGAAATGCTAGAGAGAGAGTGCTTGAAGGTGTATCCTTAAGTTAATGACTTAGAAAGTATATATAGGCTATGCTTAAGTGCAATTAAGTGGAGAAAAGTGCAATTAAGGGGCATGGATTAGGAGATCCGAATTTGTTTAATGAAGGAAGAAGATATTCTTGCAAGTGGCATTGATGGAGAAGAGATAAAACATTAATGAGCATTGATGGGGAGTTGGAGTGCAAGAATGAAACACTTAGATATTTTAGGGGATAAGTGTGCAAGTTGTCTTCTTATCTTCATGGAGATGAAGAAGACAAAGGAGAGGACACCTAGGGCAAGGATGGGGCGGCTAGGCCTGATCCGTGGGTCCCACGGCCTAAGAGAAGAATCCGGGAGAAAGCTCGGGTCTCGATTGGTCGCGTATTCGAAATTTGTGGTTCGAATTGAACGTTGGATTGTCGATATGCGCGAGAAAACGGGTTTAATGAGCCTGAGATTGGCATTTTTCATGGAGAAATGCCCCGGAAGCATATGAGGCTCGGAAGTCGATTTTGCTCATTGCAGATGACCAGAGCGAAGTTGTCCGCTTCTGACAGCATATCTTGTGTCTGCATCTCACGTTGGTCATTTTGACATAAATTGTCAGACAACGTGAACAATTATCCCTTAAGCCGGTAATGCTAACGTGGGGCCGGAGACGTCCTAGGAGGCCGAAACTGGATTTCTCAGGATGATTTCTGAGTTGCTTGGGCACTCCGGAGATTACTGTAATCTCTGTTTGTCGAGATCAAACCTCCAAGGACTTGAAAAGTGTATCTGAGACCTCTAAAGCACTGCTCGGGAGGTCTAGATGAGTCGTGTGATTTATTACAACGATTCCACATTGAGCCTTGAAAAGGCTAGCATTGTGTAACGTAAGCATTTGGCGTCAAGTTTCCCCAAAGAGGACCTCCGGATATGGATTTCCACTGAAAATGGTCATTTCCGCTCCTTGGAGGTTACCCGGGAAACTAAAAAGGTTTTGCTGTCTGTTTTGCCCAATTGTGAATGTCCGCTAGAGTTTTCAGGGCAATGCGGCATGAACTTCGTTTGCCGTAATTCCATCAGACCAGTCTCCGGTTATGCTCTTCCGAAGAGGGGTATGCCCGTTTTGTCGTTCGGAAGTCATTCAGGGTGTCTGTATGGCTTCCAAAAGATAATCTGAAGCACTGCTCGTGTTCTGTATGATTGTGGGGCATGGCCGCATTTGATATTTGGAATTAACTTTTCTCCGAGAAACCGATATTTTTGGACTTCCACTGAAAAGTTGTCTGTATACAGAAAGTTGTTCTGTATAGAGCAGATGATTTGCAAAACGCCTTTGGGGACACTTTTCACCTGTTTGGCATTGGAGTGGATTTTTGAAGTCTAATATTGGCTATCTTCCGACGGTCGAGCGAACTATCGGAAAATAGGCTTGTTCGTGTGAACTCTGGAAATGCCGGTTTCGGACATTGTTGAGCTCTCTAGTCTCTCTGTTGCTTCTTGATGACCCCTAGAGTCCTTCTATCATATGCATGTGTCATTTGCCTGATTTCGCCAACTTGAGAATGAATAGTGATTTCTTGCTCTGCCGAGCCGTTTTCTGTAATCTGCTCAAGTCGTGGCTTGGATCATTGCTAATAATGTAATTTGAATTGATGAGCCAAAATGGGGTGCTGACACCTCAGACGCTTCGATTGCGTTGCAGTGTGCTGATCCTTTGGCTATCTCAATCTCGAGGGGCTCGATGAGGTTTTCCCTCGCGATGCTCACCATGGAGGCACGCGTTGCAAGCGCATCTGCGAACTGATTTTTCATGCGTGGGGTATAGGTGAACGAGATGTTCTCGAAATTCTCCGTTAACCCCTCGAGGTACTCGTGGTATGGCACTAGCTTCGCATCTTTTGTCTTCCATTGCCCCAATGTTTGAAAGATTGTGAGCATAGAGTCGCCGAATACTTCTAGCTCTTTTACCTTGAAATCAATTGCCGCTTGTAGGCCGAGAATACATGCCTCGTATTCGGCCACATTATTGGTGCACGGGAAGTCGATCTTTGCCGCTACCGGGTAATAGCGTCCGTCCAGGGATATTAGCACTGCGCCGATGCCGGACCCCGTGGAATTGACGGCGCCATCAAAATACATCTTCCATTCCGGCTTCTCTCCCTCGTCATCTACCTGAAGAATCCCCTCATCCGGGAAGTTGGGGTCGATCGGCGTGTTGTCTTCAATTGGGAATTCTGCCAAATGATCCGCGATCGCCTGCCCCTTAACCGAGGTGCGGGACACGTACTCAATGTCATACTCCGTTAGCTGACAACACCATTTAGCGATGTTCCGCATGGAGGACGGGCTATCAAGTAAATACTTCAGGGGATCCGTCTTTAACAGCAAGCGGATCGTGTGATAGAGCGTGTATTGTTGGAGTCTCCGCATGACCACACCAATGCACAACACATCTTCTCGATTTCCGGATAATTGGCCTCTCCGTCGGTGAACTTTTTTCTCAGATAATAGATTGCATGCTCCGTGTGTGTGGACTCCTCCTCCTGCCCTAACATGCATCCCAATGATTGTCGGCGTACAGTTAGGTAAAGTATGAGGGGCGGCTTGGTGTAGGCGGAACTGATTTAGGCGGTTGAACCAGATATGCCTTGATGGTGTTGAAGGCCTTCTGACATTCTTCGTTCCATTCGATTGCCGCGTTCTTGCGGAGCAAGCGAAAGAGTGGTTGGCATTTGTCTGTCAAGTTTGCAATGAATCGCGCAATGCAATTCAATCGCCCTAGAAAGCCTCGTACTTCACGGACCGATGACGGTGGAGGAAGCTCTTTGATTGCCTTGGCTTTATCCGGATCTACCTCGATACCGCGCTCGCTGACCACGAATCCTAGCAGTTTTCCCGATCGGGCGCCGAACGTGCATTTTACCGGATTAAGCCGGAGTTTGTACTCTTTTAAGCAGTCAAAAAGATGCTTCAAATTGACGAGGTGATCTTCTCCTTCTTTGGACTTGGCAATCATGTCATCGACATAGACCTCGACTTCTTTGTGCATCATATCGTGGAACAATGTAACCATAGCCCTCTGATAAGTTGCCCCGGCATTCTTGAGGCCGAAAGGCATGACGCGGTAACAAAAGGTTCCCCACATTGTAGTGAATGTCGTCTTGATGTTGTCTTCCTCAGCCATCCGAATTTGATTGCATCCGGAGAAGCCGTCCATGAAAGAAAATTGGGCGTGGCGCGCCGTGTTGTCAACTAGTATGTCGATGTGGGGCAAGGGAAAATTGTCTTTGGGGCTAGCCCTGTTGAGGTCTCGGTAGTCGACGCAAACTCGAACCCTTCCGTCTTTCTTTTCTACCGGCACAATGTTTGCCACCCATTCGGAATAGTTACAAAATTCGAGAAAACCTGCATTGATCTGCTTGACAACCTCCTCTTTGATGCGGAGGAGGAGGCTTGCCCGTTGCCATCGTAACTGCTGTCGTTTGGGCGGGAACTTCTCAGTGTCTAGCGGGAGGAAGTGCTTGACTATCGATGGGTCCAGACCCGGCATGTTGGCGTAAGACCAAGCAAAGACTTCTTGGTATCTTGTTAGGAAGTCAATCAAACGGGCTCGTTGCGTTGGGTCGAGACCTGTGCCAATCTTTAAGGTGCGGGGCTCATCTTCGGTGCCTACATTAATCTCTTCCGTTGGCTCGACTGAGGTGAGCTGGCGATCCTCGAGGCGATGCAAAGTCTCTTCTATCTCGGGCACTTGACTGTCTTCGTCGAGCCCTTCCCCGAAGTATATGGGTCCGGGCTCTCCGAGACACTCTTCGGATGGGTTCGAATCGACGTGTCGATGATTTGGATTTGAGTGGAGCCTGGAAAATTGAAAGGATTGTCTTAGAAAAATTAGAACGCTGTAAACGAGAGAACAGGGAAAGAAGATAGAACACACGGGAATTCAAAAAGTGCATGTAGGGAATTCATTGATAGTATGGATCATGAAACCATAACAGAGATCCCTCTTCCGTCGTGCGGCCTATGGCTGCGCCAACACACAGGAAACATCTTTTACATAGATAAATCTTACACATCGGCGATCACAGCCGATTAGCGCGGGACTAAGGTCCAGTTGTTAAGCTCCTCATTTTCCTGCGCCGGGCAGATGTGAACCCCTGAAGGAATCTCCTCGGTGACGGCGCACACGGTTGCCGAAGCGTCAGGCGTGTTGTCGGGGTCCGAGGAAGGGCCGTCAAGGGTGCCCCCGATGATGAGTGGAGGTCGGGGAAAGAAGTGAGAAAGTGGGGGAACTTGCATGCCCCTGTTGAGCCTCCTATAGTGCGTGGCGAGGCGGTGGAGATGGTTGCCCCGGCGGGCTTCAATGATTTCATGGTAGGAGGGGCGAAAGTCGAGTCCCCTCCTATGCTTATACTCTTCAACTTCGATGGGGCGGCTGATCCCTTGCCCGTGCACCCCAAGGCCGGTGCCGGGAATGTAGTTGTAGCGTAAAAGTACTTTCCCTATCATGCGGTCGGCGCGGGACGGTCCGATTTCTCCGTAGTCCCAAATGACGGAGATGGTCTCAAAGGAGTGGAAGGGTAGGTTTTCGTCGTTTCCGACGCTGATGTAAGGGACCGCCGTCTCTTTATAGATGGCGTAGTCTTCCTCCCCCTTGACCGCGATAAGCCTCTGTTCGATGATGAATTTCAGCTTCTGATGTAGAGAGGAGGGGATGGCACCGGCCGAGTGGATCCAAGGTCTTCCAAGTAGCAGGCTGAAGGCGTTTGGGATATCGAGCACTTGGAATGTGACGTTGAAAGAGCATGGGCCGACATCTATGAGGAGGGCGATTTCCCCGTTCACCTCCCTCTGTGAGCCGTCGAAGGCTCGGACCGCGGTCTTGCTCGGGCGGACGCGGTTGAGATCCACGTTCATCTGTTTCAAAGTGGTCACCGGGCATACGTTGAGCGCGGAGCCGTTGTCGATCATGACTCGACCAACGATATGGTTGTTGCACTTGCAGATAATGTGCAACGCCTGGGAATGTGCGCATCCTTTAGAGGGGAGCTCGTCGTCCGAAAACGAGATGGTACTAGAGAAGATGGAGCTAACGGTCTCCTCTATCCGATCCAGAGGTGTCCCTTTGGGAACTTGTGCAGCCGTTAAGACCCACAGGAGGGCTTCCCTATGTGGTTACGAGCTAAGGAGGAGGGCCAGCAACGATATGTGGGTCAGAGATTTGGCCATCTGTTCCACTACCTTATACTCACTTGCCTTGATGATTTTCATAAAGGCTTCAGCTTCTTCCTCGGTCACCCTCTTGGGCGGAGTACTCGGGACTCTGGGTATCACCTCTGTTTCCGCGGCGGGTGCCTTTCCCTTGTCCGTGACTGCCGGATTCTCATATACCTGTCCCGAGCGAGTTATGCCCATGACGCCAAGTTGTTGCTCGAGGCTTCCAATGCTTCCCTCATAAGTCCAGGGGACCTTGTCATCCGAGTATGGTTCTCGGGCGGGAACATCTATGATGAACGGGGTAAGAGGTGCGTCAATCCCGGTGAACCCGACTGCAGCTTCTACGGGGACGTACTCAATCACGAAGGGAGAGGGACAGCCTTGCTCGCTTTCGCCCTCCCCTGATGTGCATATGGTGATCATGTTGATGGAGGGCCCCCGAGCCGGCCCATGGTCGGGGAGGGGATTAGCTTGTACATTCGGAGATCTTACAGCATTGAATACGAGCTCCTTCGCATCCATCATCTCCTGGATCCTCTCCCTTAACCTCCAACAAGTGTCTAGGGTGTGCCTTGGTGCCCCCCGATGGTACTCGCACTGCTTGCTTTGATTTTGGATGGTTGGATCGAAGTTCGGACCGGGCGCTATTGTCCCGATCTTGTCACGAATTTGCCGGTAAATGTGGGAAGGTGGGACCGGCAAGGACGGGTATTACCTGTGTGGTCGCGGTTGTGCTGCACCGCTCTGTTGACCTTGCAGGGGCGGGACTTGTTGGGTTGGCTGAGAAACCCTCGGAGCCGAGGGTTGGTATTGAGGGGCTTGGGGTGGAGTAGGGGCATAGTGGTGGACGACGGGCGACGGCACCGTAGGTGGGGGTACAGGCGGTAGTGCGGAATAGTAGATCGGTTGGGTAGGGGGTTGAGGCCGATATTGAGGTGCATGCGGAGCATAGGAGGGGGCCACGAGAGGTGCAGACGTGAAATTCATCGAATACTGCTGGGGTGTCGGATGTGCCGAGTTGACGGCGTTGACTGTTTCCTCTTTCCCCCTTCTTCTAGTAGACGACGTTGTCGTTGTAGAGGCCTTCTTTGAGGATTCTTCTCCTTTGCTGGTGGGGCCTTCCATCCTGCCGAGCCTGATTCCTAAGTCGAGCTTTTTCCCGGCCTCGATGAGGTCGGAGAACGAAGAAGTGTGGGCCAATAAATGCGAGTAATATACTCCTCTCAGCGTGGAGTGGAACAGCTGGATCTGTTGTGCTTCGCTGATTGAAGGGATGTGCTTCGCCGCTTGGGCGCGCCATTTGGTGGCGTATTCCTCGAATCTTTGGCCTTGTGCCATCTCTTTCATGCTCAGTTCCAAGAGGGTCGGAGGCGTTTCCGCACAGTATTGGTACTGGTCAATGAACTTTTGGGAAAGGTCCGCCCAAGTCGGAATGTCCTCGGCCTTTAGAGACATGAACCAATCGAGGGCGGATCCCGATAGGCTGTCTTGAAATGAATGAATAACGAATTCCTCGTGGTCCCAATATTGTAGCATCTTCCCCTGGTAATGGCGGAGATGGTGCCGCGGATCCGTTGTGCCTTCGTAAATCCTGAACTCCGAGATCTTGACCTTCGTTGGTAGTCGCATGCCCGGGAACATACTACAGTCACCATAGCGCGCATCGGGTCGAGTATCACTTGCCTGCAGGGCCCGTATCGTTTCTTCCATCCTCTTGAGTCTTCGCTCCTGCTCGATGTCAGCCTCGGCGAAAAAGTAAGTCGGTGAGGCGAACTGGGCCACGTGAGTCGGCGTGCTCGGTTCGTGGAAAGTGGTGTTTATGGGCGGCGGTGCTTGGTAGGGGAAGTTGGTGTGAGGTTGTAGAGGCGGGTAGGAGGGAAGCTCTGCGGCCTGAGGGTGAGTAGGAGTAGGTGCGCTCGGCGCCGAAAACACCATCGGCGGAGGGACGGTATAGATCGCGGCTGGGGCCGGTATGGAGACCAGTGGAGGTACGGACGGGGCCTGTTCCGAAGACAAGAATGTTGCTGGTAGAAGAGGGACGGCTGTGGGGGCCGGTGGTGGCGAAAATGGATTGGTGAAAGGGTGAGCCGTGGACGTATGCAGTGTTGGCAGCACGGGGGCATCAATGTTCTCCGGAATTTGGGCTGGTGGAACCCAAGGGGTTGGATCGACTGTTGGCCCTTGTCCCGGTGGAGGCGTGGAGCTCGAGGATGCGCGGTTCGGTCCTTTGAGTAGGGCGAACAGTTCCGCCATGTTGGCGGTCATGCTCGCAGCTAGTTGATTAACCGTGCCTTCGAGTGCTGTGATGCGGGCTTGGTTGTCGGAGGCGGATGACGTTAGTGAGACTCGTGGGAGGGGCGCCCCTGAAGACGTCGAGGGCGGGAGATGTGTCGGAGGGGCACCCGAATACGCCGAGAGTATGCCTGCAGGAGTCGGAGGCGGCGGAGCGTGTGTCGGGGGCGGTTGAGAATGAACCGGGACCGACGGATTGACTTCCTCGGAGATATCTACTCGGTCCTCTTCTGCCATCCTGAGACGCTGACGAGTCGGGTATCGGTGTGACGCTAGTTGCGATTTGCCTAGATTCCAAGAATGTGTAAGGGCAAGGTCGACATTTTGAAATGATCAGTACGGAATAAATAAAGGGACAAGATGTATGAGATGCATGAGTTTTCAAAATGCTAATGCCATTACATTGGTTTGACCCGAGTTCCATAGTTTTACAAAATACAACGCACAAAAGAAAAGGAACATAAACGTAAAGCCGACATCCCTTTGCGCTCGGTGGCCGTTTGAGAGCGGCGTAGGTCCGAGCGAGGGCAAAAACGGGCGCGTCCACTAATCCTAGGGGTGGGAGATCTCGCGCGCCCTTGCACGCACTTGGTCCAACTTCGCGCTCAAACAGGCCATCTCCCTGTCTAAGTTGCGACTCGAGCGCGTGCTCGAGCCAACTCCATCTGAAGCTCCCTGTAGTCCGCGACCTCCGCGCGAGGGTCAACAAGCTCGCAACGGAGCCTATCTCGTTCCTCTCTGATGGCCAGTAGCTCTGGTGCATAGCCGCTTGGGTGGAGCTCTCGGCTTCGGGAGTGGGGGTAGGTGTAGCTCGGGGAGTCGGGGTGGTCTGGGACCATTGTGGCGACGTCAATCCCTGTGAATAGAACTGGGCCACGTATGCTGATGTGGCGGAGAGTGCTCGCTCTTCGTCGGTGGGGTGCTCGGGGAAGTACAGACTCTGTATGGTGCTAGCGTCCCGTTGACGATGGATCTCCCGGATTTGCAGGAATCTTGCATCCTAGGGGTGGGAGATCTCGCGCGCCCTTGCACGCACTCGGTCCAACTTCGCGCTCAAACGGGCCATCTCCCTGTCTAAGTGTGCGACTCGAGCGCGTGCTCGAGCCAACTCCATCTGAAGCTCCTTGTAGTCCGCGACCTCCGTGCGAGAGTCAACAAGCTCGCAACGAAGCCTATCTCGTTCCTCCTTGATGGCCCGTAGCTCTCGCTCATAGCCGCTTGGGTGGAGCTCTCGGCTTTGGGAGTGGAGGTAGGTGTAGCTCGGGGAGTCGGGGTGGTCTGGGACCATTGTGGCGACGTCCATCCCTGTGAATAGAACTGGGCCACGTATGCTGATGTGGCGGAGAGTGCTCGCTCTTCGTCGGTGGGGTGCTCAGGAAAGTACAGACGCTGTATGGTGCTAGCGTCCCGTTGACGATGGATCTCCCGGATTTGCAGGAATCTTGCAGGGGCCGTTGATGTAGAGTCGGCCCACTGGATGCGGTAGGGTAGGCGGTCCGCCTTGGCGGGAATGTCCTGTAAGCCGCCGAGTTGTCTTATTACCCGGCCGGGGAATACGAGCGTGCTCCCCAAGTGGCTAAGAAGAGGGACTCCCACGATTCCGGGACATCCTGTGATCATGGGGCCGCCGTGATTCCATCGAGCGACCCATAGGAACCGTGCGGGCGTCAACTCGCCCCAAAAGTGCCTCCATTCCGAGAAGCTGTGCTCGGGAGGTGGGATGACCAGTACCAGGCGCTCGATCAGCGAACGCTCGTCCGCGATGTAGAAGAAAGGGTGTGATGAGCAAAAGGGGCGGACGTGCGCGAAGAGCCAAATCTATAGTAGGTGTGGGGATCCTCTCATCTTACCGCGCCGAACCTCTTTAACATAGTCTAGAGACCGAACGGTCTCGGCTAATAAAGCCTCCACATAACTATGGCCTCCTACCGCTTGGAGGACGACTTGGGCTATAGCCCCGTCAATGAGGTTCGGCGAGTACGGGAACAAGAGGGTGCCGAAGACCAAGAGCAGGAATCCGTGACACGCATCGCGCTGGTAGGACGCCGTCGAAGGTGTCAACGCACAGAGAAGCGTCCAGTCGGAGAGCCATGCGATCCTGATGCCGTGATCCCATCCTTGATGAAGCTCTTGGTGGACATCTTGGGTGGGTATGCCAAGGAGGTTGAAGAGTTGACTCCGAATTACCGCGAACGGGTTGGGCACAAAGATGCCTTGAGTTGTGGGCGTGGGCCTCTGGATGAGCGCCGTGTACTCTTCGATTGTAGGTGCCAATTCCGTTCCCTGAAAGTTGAACACTGCATGTTCGGGGTCCTAAAATTCGATGGCGGTCCTCAAGAAGATCCAGTCCACCGGAGTTTCCGTGAACATAACCATATCCCCGATGATGCCTTGAATGAAGGCGCGATCCACCGGTCGGAGAGTCCTCCAAATGCGCATGATCTCTTGTCTTGGTGGTGTGAGTGCCTCGAGCCTGGGACCGGGAGCCGGGCGGTCCATCCTTACCTAAATGGAGGAGATGTCGACTTAACGCCTTAAGAATCAAACCAATGTTTGTCCTAAGTCGTTTTTGGAAATAATACATGCAGTGCGGAAAGACAAACTATAACCATGTTCTTTATAGTATACATCACTCTTTCTCACAGAAAAACAACAAAATGTCCGTTCTAAAGAAAAACTACAAGCCGACTCAATGACTCGACTTTGGGGTCGGTTGACGGCATGGAGGCAAAGATTGGTCCAGCATGGCGGTCCCTGTGTATGCATGGTTTTCGGTGCTACTGGGAGAACCGCTAACTAGGGATGGGGGCTCCCGATACAAGGGTGTGAATTCCTTGAAATCGAGCGAGGATCTTTGGGGGCCGGTTCGGTGGCATAGCCGACTCGATCCGTTCCCTTACTCGGAACCTCTGACTAACCTAGCTTCCTATTTTGGTGCCCGTGGGATTTCGGACAAGGTACCTAAGAACCCGCTAGAATGATACGATGCAAGTGCGTAAAATAAATGTACGTGAAATAAAATGTGCTTAACATAAATGTACGAAAAGCGATAAATAAACATGCAAGCAAGCAAACGGATTTGAGCCCGAACCCACTAAGTATGTCCCCAGTGGAGTCGCCAAGCTGTGCGCACCCAAATTTAATCTCGTCGGGGCACGCATGCGCGAAGCCTATACGACGCGGCTCGGGAGTGTCCACCTTCCCGGGGACGCGCGACGGACGCACGTGAGAAGGAGTTGCCACTTGCCATTTTACGACTCGAGGGTCGAGGGCCGACAAGTTACCTGGGTCTAGGGGTACAAGGTACACCTAAATGCTAAGGCAATGGTCATACAGAACCGGAAATTCCGAATTCGGGGGTTCTATTACGTGCGAGTCTATATCCCGCACGCCCTTTCGGTACTCTAGTTTGCTAGGCTTGCCGTTTTGTTTATTTACCGCGTGACTTAGGGTTGCACTTGACTCGCCCGTTTTGACACCGTAAAATCGATGAATTGATCAAGTTGGGCCAAGGCCCCGAGAGAAAAGTAGGCTTGCGTCTCGAGAAATAGGTTCACTATCTTCGCATTACAGTTCGTCGAACCGTGATGGTCGATTCCCTGCGCAAACCGAGACCACGAGTGTTCGAGCTTACTCTTCTCCTGGTAACAATAGACCAACTTAACCGATTCGACACTCGGACCTCTCGCTCGCCGATCGGGGATCCTTACAAATGAATGAGTGAACATACGAATAAAATCCTCACAATGTTCTCTCGAATAATTACAAAGTATAACTGAATAAATAAATGGATCCCGATCGGTTTACGTTGGGCCAATATTCCGCTCTGGCTCACCGTGTATTTTGAATAATCGATAAGTAAATTAAGGCAACGCGAGCCCAAGGAGCCGGGGGTCGGGTCCGATCGATCCAACGGTTTGCAAGAGAACCGCTTGATTCCCACTGTAACCGATGGACCGATCGAGCTCCAGGGTGATATCTAAACCCGTTTCACACATCCAATCCAAATTGCCTTCCACATAGGCCATGTTTGGAGTATGATGGTGAATCGAGGCTAGATCCCATTCCGCACTCGGGTTGCACGCGCTCAGTGACTTAGGAGGCGTTGGACCTCGTGTTCGGTGATTTGGGGCGTTGAACCCCGCGCGACACGTAACCTATGGGCTCGGGCCCAAACCGCAATAAATTAGCAAAGACAAGCGGAAAACAGAAGAAAAATGATAAAACTGACGAGAAACAAACAACAACTGACAAATATAGGTGAATACAGACAAGCAGCGTATTAAGTCGAGTGTACGTGATTTAATCAGTTATTAACCGGGGTTGGTTAAGAAACAATGTGTCTAACCTAGGCAAACGTAGCTGGTGGACTAGGATAGGGTTCTAAGTCAATTATATGTGTGAATTTGTTTTAAGACTCTTATTCACTGAGATGTCACTACGGTTTTCACCGAATTAGCCAAACTCGCGTTTTTGACTCTAGATTGGAATCTAACATTCCATCTATCCATTATCTAATGTTTGTTTAAGTCAAGTACATGATTAATCCGGTTCTTCGTATTTTGCAACTGAAACAAAAAGTTCACCACCGAATCTACGATAGGAAGATAGAAATACCGAAAATGAACGGAATGGACCGTGCGAATGAAACTCACCCCCGAACGGGTTGCCCTTTCTCGCCCATGGATCGAGGTGTTTCTAACTCCCTAACGCCTAGGATATCGGTGAATCGCGGAATGACGGTTATGCCCTTGGGTGATAAAACGTGTGATGTTCGCATGTAAATTAAAGATCGTGTAACACGAAGAGGTCTAAGGAGGACTCGCGCGTCTCGACTCAAGCCGCCTCAAATGGGCCCGGACTCGAGTCGTAGCACGCGAGTGCTCGCTAGACGTCGATTCTATTCGTGTTACACGTCTCGGTATTTTGAAATTGTGGGCTTTTTAAGGAAAAGGGCACTCCTGTCGTTCCGTGAACCATCGATGCGTTTACGAATTAATAATCAATTCATCCGATTATTTAGTCCAAGTGATTTAATTGGCCGAATGACACGTCCCGTTTATCCCATTCGTGAAATTATTCGGTGACGATGGTCTTGCATTATGGGTATTAGGGGTTCAATGAGTAATTATTCGAAACCAACGCGTCTATCACGTAACTATCACATAGCTAACGATAAAACACGAACATTAACACACCCAATTTCAAGGAACGATCCGAAACGACTCGGGAGAAGTCCGGGAGCTTTCGGCCACTTCCCGAAGGGAGGAACCGAGTGGTCCTTGACTCGTCTCAAATTTTGGGCGATCTCCCGCGTCTACTCTAATCGTTTCTCACATACACAATATGTCAATCGCAAAAATAATACATGTCTTAGTCACATCGATACCGCCATGGTCATAATCACGCAAAAACATACAAACACACACGAACAAAATATTTAAATGGAAACAACAAAATGGCATCGACTCAAACGATGGCGAAATGGATAAAACATGGGAATCGACCCGTCTCGAAGCGAAAGAGGGCCTCCCGGACTTGTATGGTCCAAGGAAGCTCTCGGCCACATTCCATCAAGAATGACCGGGAGCTTCCATGGCTCACACGGGTCGGGAGGGTTTCTTAGGCCCCGATTCAGACCTTTTCCCGTCGTGCTAACAAGTTGCATGCGATTAACGATAAAGAGACATAGGAATCAACTCGTTTCGGGGAAGAGAGAGACCGTCCTAGCCCCGGGCAAGCCAAGGGAGCTCACGGGTCTCTCCCTTGAGACTAGGCCATGAGTTCTCGTGGCCCAACCGTGGCCAAGGGAGTCTCTCCCGTCCCGATCCGAGCCATTTCCTATCATGGCACTCGAGTTCATGCATCATACGGACACGGCATGGTCATACAAATGGAATATAATGGACGTACATTGCATGGAAATGATGGGAAGCACGGATCTAGAAGAAAAATATAAACTTTCATGCATTCCGATTCTTTAGTTCACATTTATGTTTCATACGAGCAAATGTCGAGGACCCTAGCTTCTCTAAGCCGTAAAGAGATGTTACCTAACCTCGATGCACGAGGGAAAGAGTCGGGGAAGCGGCCTTGAGAGTCGCAAGACTCGGCTGGAAGCTACAGGTTACGGGATGTGAGAGGTGGCAGCAGCGGCAGCTCGGGGAAAACGGGGTCGGCACGCTAGCTCCGACCACGGCACGGTGCAAGATCGGGCTCGTTGAACTCCTAAGAGACGGATCTAGATGTTTGTGAGTAGCCCCGAACGTGCCAAGCCCTAAACAAGCCCGAAACAGTGAGAGAAAGTTCAGTAAAAATGCAAAGAACCCGGTAAAGAGGGAACGGGTGAAACGGTGGTTGTGCACGGTGGATCGACTCTCGGACCGTGACCACCTCTTCACGGGGAAGAGTGAGGGTTATGAGGGACCCTTTGAACGTGCTGGCACGACTCGCCAAGGTCGTGGAACGAAATGGCACGCGTAGAGGTCCGGTGTGCACTCGGTAACGGTCTCGGGACCCGATTGTTCGCACTGCTGAAACGTGATGATGGAGGCTTCCAATGAAAAATCTAAGCCCGGCCTTGACATAGGCTGAACGGAAGAGAGGGAGAGGGCTGGAGCGTGAGAGGTTTTTAGGAGAGATGTTGGCTTGAGAGAGAATGAAGTTGAAGAAGTGATTAGAGTTAATGGTGTAAGAGTTTATAAAGGGAGGCTTAATGTGACAGTTAAGACAAGCCAATCGTGATTAGGGCATGCTTAGGGGCTGCCGAATTGGCTTAGGGGGGCTGCCGAATTTCCCAAAGGGATTAGGGAGGGGAAAGTATCACTTAGAGTGTGGGGGAAGCTAGAGGAAGAGTGATGGGAGGTGATGGGAGGTGATAGATGTGAGTGTGTGTAAGAAGATATTTGAAATAGGTGGTGGAGGGAAGAGGAGAGCCCCTTGGAGCCGCCGGCCATGGGGAATAGCTGCGGCTTGGGCAGTTGAAGCCGTGGTTATGGGTTTGAGCCGTGGCTTGGAGGCTTGGCTTGGCTGAGCTGTGGGTCCCATTCGACTAGGAGAAAGGCGGGGAGAAGTTCGAAGCTCGATTGAACACGCGACCGAACCCCGATGTTCGATTAATTAATAGATTTGGAATGCTTGAACGAAGAGAATTTGAATGAGCCTAATATCGCCATGCGCCTCGAGAGTCGGTTTTGCCCTGTTTGGACATTTAGAGTGGAGTTGAGTGTCCTCGTTCTCCGATTGCTCCTTTTACATCGTAGTGCTCGTCTCGGTGAGCCTTTTGTCTTGTGCGGGATCGTTGGCTTGCCGTCCCTGACCGAATACCGTTAGCTGGAGGAGACCTAGGGACTTGCGACCGGGGCTTTCTCAGTGTTTCCCGAATGTCTCGAGGTGTTCGGGGATCGCTGCGATCTCTGTTTTTTCATGAATGTGCCCCGAAGGTTCGTCGGGAGGCGTTTGTGACCACTGAAACGTCCCTCGGGAAACGCTGTAGAGTTCTGAAAGGTCATTTGAAGCTTGTTCCATGACCCCAGTGGTCCTTGGGTGCGTGTAGGCCCGTTTCCGGGTGCTGTTTACTTGTCAGTGGGTCGGGCCTCCCGGAGCCCCGTCAGAAAAGGCGTCTGTGAGAGCTTGGGGGACGCCCCGGCCTAAGCAGGACACCTCCGAAACGCGCCCGGATGCGTCATTGGTCACTTTGGCACCGGGAGGGATTTTTAGAGTCCCATATTGAACACCTTTCGGTGTTTCAGTGATTTGGTGATGAATAGTGCCGCAGTGCCAGCTACTGTTGCTTCTGAGCCAGTTGTCCGTTTACTCTTCCGATTACCCTCTCGTGCTCTCCTAGTGGACCCTGTCTTTCTCTTGTCATTCATGACTCTGTGCCCGCATGTTCGCCTCCGGTTTTTCGATCGTGAATAGTGCCCCGAGCTTTGGCCGGAAGTCCTCTGTCGGGGCCGTTGGGCCAAAATGGGGTGCTGACATCGGTCATTGGACCAAATTATCCTCGATCCTTATGGAATCGTGTTGGTCGCCGAATCACGAATCATTTTCATAATTAACGCATTCGGCATAACCTTAAGCATTAATTCCACGAACGGGTTAATCGGGACGTTCACACGGTTAATTCATTCAATTTAAACAACTTTGCACGAATTGGACATTAATTTGTAACTCGTGTCGACGAATTACAAAACGGTGTTAATGCCATTTTCAAAACCCTCATACTTTCAAATCCATATTGTGTTGTTCACCTTTTCTGAAAAACAAATTTTCAAATCAAGGGCAAGAACATCATTTTGTGATTTGACATCATCTTAGTATCGTTTAAGATGTCAGTTGGGTATTCTGTATCAAAATTATAATTACCTGACTAATCATTTCATTCCACTTAACCAAATGCTAGAAAATGGTTAGGTGGAACTCTAGGTTCCAAATCTAGAGTCAAAACACGAGTTGGGTTAATTCAGTGGTAATTTAGTGTCACAACACCGAATCAATGTAAAAACAATCCACACACACGAAACTTGACTACGGACACCCGATATGTTAGGTTCTCAAACCAAAGCCGAATGCTAAAACATTGGCACGCGTTGTTTGCTTAGCATATGGCATTTGCTTGCAAAAACACACTTGGATTAATAAACTTGTTAATCCACGTACATTCGGTCAATACAAACACATTGTCTGTTTTTTACCTGTTGATTGTTATCTTTTCGCAATTGTTTGCCATGCGGGTCGAGCCTGATCCCTAGGCTGAATGATATTAGGGTTCAACGCCCTAATCATCGATCACAGGGTCCAACGTCCTAATCAAAACTCACAGGGTCCAACACAATATTCAGTGAGAGCGTGCATTGAATTTCAGTTCTTCGGTCTTTTCCCTAAACTCACGGTGAGTTAGAGTGGAATAATAACGGAACGCGAGTCGACTGGAATTTGGCCATTTGTAATTTGTATTTATTGTTTTCGAGAGCATTGTAAGGACTTTTATTTTGTACATTCATTCTGTAAGAATTCCAGTCAGTAAGCGAACGGTCCGAGAGTTGAATTAATCAAATCGGTTTAATGCTTGCCCAAAGGAAAGTAAATCCAAGAATTCGCGATTCTGGTTCACGCAGGGATTCAACCTCCATGGTTCGATGAACTGTAACGCAAGATTGTGAACCAACTCCCCGACATACGAGTTTACTTCTCTCTCGGCTTCTCAACCGACATCGTTTGGTTCACCGAATCTCCGGTGTCAAAACGTACGAGCCAAGTGCAACTTAATTCAAGCGGTAAATAATAAAACATGCAAGCCTAGCAAACCAAAGTACCAAAATGGCGTGCGGCATATAGGCCCGCATGTATACAGACAACTTTTCAGTGGAAGTCCAAAAATGCCGGTTTCTCGGAGAAAAGTTAATTCCAAATATCAGATGCGGCCATGCCCCACAATCATATAGAGCACGAGCAGTGCTTCATATTGTCTTTTGGAAGCCATACAAACAACCCGAATGACTTCCGAGCAGCAAAACAAGCATACCCCTCTTCGGAAGAGCATACCCGGAGACTGGCCTGACGGAATTACGGCAAACGAAGTTCATATTACATTGCCCTGAAAACTCCAGCGGACATTCGCGATTGGGAAAAACATACAGCAAAACCCTTCTCGGTTTCCCAAGTAACCTCCGAGGAGCACAAAAGGACATTTTTCAGTGGAAATCCATATCCGGAGGTCCTCTTTGGAGAAACTTGACGCCGGATGCCTACCTTACACAGTGCTAGCCTTCTCAAGGCTCAATGTGGAATCGTCAAAATAAATCACACAACTCATCTAGACCCCCCGAGCGGTGCTTTAAGCGTCTCAGATGCACTTTTTATGTCCTTAGAGGCTCAATCTCAATAAACAGAGATCACAGTGATCTCCGGATCGCCCAAGTAACTCAGAAAGCAATATGAGAAATCCAGTTTCGGCCTCCGAGGACATCTCCGGCTCCATATTTGCATTACCGGCTTAAGGGTCAAGTACCCACGTAATTTGACAATTTATGTCAAAATGACCGACGTGGGATGCAGATACAAGATATGCTGTCAGAAGTGGATAACCTCGCTCTGAATGCGTAAAAGGAGCAAAATCAGCTTCCGAGCCTCATACAGACATTTGGCAATTTCTCACGGAAAATGCCAATCTCAGACTCATTAAATCCGTTTCCTCGCGTATATCGATAATTCGACGTTCAATTCAAACCACGAACTTCGAATGCGCGATCAATCGAGACCCGAGCTTTTTCCCGGTTTCTCCTCTTCGGTCGTGGGACCCACGGGCTACCCAAGATGAGTCACCCCTTGCCCTAGATGTTTTGGCTTCTTCTTCTTCAATGCAAGAAGCCAACTTGCCCTCTCTTAGCCAAAATATCTTGGAGAGGTTGAAGACAACACTCAACTTCTCATCAATGCTCATCAATGCTCATCAATGTCTTATCCTTTCTTCATTAATGCAATGGAAGAAGATGAGGCTTGATATTTTCTTAATCAAACCGAAATTTGCTAAGCATAGGGGTTAAGAGCACTTGTTTTTGCTAATTGTGCCATTAGCTTTGCCTATAAATTGCCCAAAAGTAATTAAGATAATCACTTCTCCTGTTGCACACTCTCTCCAAGCATTCTCCCTCTAGAAAACCTCTCAAACTCCATAGCCAAGAACACCCAAAAACCAGCAAGCTTCAGCTTTGAAAAACTGAAAAGAAAACCTCGAATAAAACCCGAAGTTCTTAAGTCGGAAGCCGGTGTTCATCATCCCGACTTACGTTAAAAATTTCTCAAACTCCATATCCCACTCATTTTGGACCCCTGGAGTTCATTGGTGAGTTTGGTTTTTCCATTTGAAGTCTTTAAATTATTGTTTCAGGTCATTTAGAGGATTCCGGGCGAAAACCGTTGCTCTCGGGTGAACAGTGCGCTTCCCGTGCGCCTAGCTCCCCGAACGTGCATGCCCTTGCACCCGAGCACCCTTCCAAGCGTTCAACCGAGTCACCCGACTCTTGAACACTTCCCTGACTCTTTGCTCGCATCCCGAGGCTAGGTAAAACATTCTCGACTTAGAACCTTTTACATTATTTGCATGGCTATGGAGTAATATGGCGTTTTATGCATGTTTAACTTGCAATACTTAATTTTTATACACTTTCATGTTATATTATGCATGCTCGTCACCATATAACATGTTAGCATGTCGGGAAACATTTGGATCGACCCTCGGAAGACCTTCCCGACCCGAAATAAGCAAAAGAGCTCTCGGGTTTGCCTCAAGAAGAGGTAACCGAGACTTGGCTTGCTTTCCTCGGGTTAAGAACGGCCTTCTTAGCCCGATCCAAGTTCTATTCCCGAGTTTTCTCGTGTTTTCTTACATGCATGAAGTCGGTATTATTTTATCGATTCCTTAAATAACTTGTTTGTGCATGTTTGCATGTTCGAATGCGTTATTCAAATCATGGCAATACCGACTTTCGTTTAATCGTGTCATTTATCATGTTTGTCGTTTAAGCATGCGAGAAATGATTCGAAACGAGACAGGGAAACCTCATGGAACCCCATTCGGGCCATGGGACCTCTCGGCTATCTCCAAGGAGAAGTAACCGAGAGCCTCTTAGATTCGTACGAGTTGCATGAGGCTTCCTCTTCCCGTTTTGAGTCCGTTCTCGGCTTTCGTGTAATTTGCAATTTACATTATCGTCACAATATCGCATGAAAATGTCTTTTCAAAACAAATCATGCATGGATTCGGGTATCGATGACTCATTCGGGTCCATTCGGTTACGAGGGTAGTTTCGGTCATTGGACCAAATTATCCTCGATCCTTATGGAATCGTGTTGGTCGCCGAATCACTAATCGATTTCATAATTAATGCATTCGGCATAACCTTAAGCATTTCCACGATCGGGTTAATCAGGACGTTCACACGGTTAATTGATTCAATTTAAACAACTTTGCATGAATTGGACATTAATTTATAACTCGTGTCGACGAATTACAAAACGGTGTTAATACCCTTTTCAAAACCCTCATACTTTCAAATCCGTATTGTGTTGTTCTCCTTTTTTGAAAAACAAATTTTCAAATCAAGTGCAAGAACATCATTTTGTGATTTGGCATCATCTTAGTATCGTTTAAGATGTCAGTTGGGTATTCTGTATCAAAATTACAATTACCTGACTAATCATTTCATTCGACTTAACCAAATACTAGAAAATGGGTAGGGGGAACTCTAGGTTCCAAATCTAGAGTCAAAACACGAGTTGGGTTAATTCAGTGGTAATTCAGTGTCACAACACCGAATCACTGTAAAAACAATTCACACACACGAAACTTGACTACGGACACCCGATATGTCAGGTTCTCAAACCAAAGCCGAATGCTAAAACATTGGCACGCGTTGTTTGCTTAGCATATGGCATTTGCTTGCAAAAACACATTTGGATTAATAAACGTGTTAATCAACGTACATTCGATGAATACAAACACATTGTCTGTTATTTACCTGTTGATTGTTATCTTTTCGCACTCGTTTGCCATGCGGGTCGAGCCTGATCCCTAGGTCGAATGATATTTGGGTTCAACGCCCTAATCATCGATCACAGGGTCCAACGCCCTAATCAAAACTCACAGGGTCCAACACCCTATTCAGTGAGAGCATGCATTGAATTTCAGTTCTTCGGTCTTTTCCCTAAACTCATGGTGAGTTAGAGTGAAATAATAACCAAACGCGAGTCGACTGAAATTCGGCCTTTTGTAATTTGTTTTTATTGTTTTCGAGAGCATTGTAAGGACTTTTATTTTGTACATTCATTCTGTAAGAATTCCAGTCGGTAAGCGAACGGTCCGAGAGTTGAATTAATCAAATAGGTTTAATGCTTGCCCAAAGGAAAGTAAATCCAAGAATTTGCTGTTCTGGTTCACGCAGGGATTCAACCTCTATGGTTCGATGAGCTGTAACGCAAGATTGTGAACCAACTCCCCGACATTCGGGTTTACTTCTCTCTCGGCTTCTCAACCGACATTGTTTGGTTCACCGAATCTCCGGTGTCAAAACGTGCGAGCCAAGTGCAACTTAATTCAAGCGGTAAATAATAAAACATGCAAGCCTAGCAAACCAGAGTACCGAAAGGGTGTGCGGGATATAGGCCCGCACGTAACATGAACCCCCGAACACGGACTTTCCGGTTCCCCACAGATTAATGCCTTAACGACAAACTAAGTGTTTCATACCCCTAGACCCCGGGTAACTTATCCTCCCTCGACCTTCGGGTTGTAAAATGATAGGTGGCGACTCCTTCTCTCACGCGTGTCCGTCACGCGTCCCCACGGAAAGGTGGACACTCCCAAGCCGCGTGATCCAAAAGCGCGCATGTGGGCCCCGACGAGAGTCCACATTCGGGTCCGTACAGCGCTTCCGGTCAACGCTGATGCCATCAAGAAATATTATCCCTGACCACTCGTGTTTGCCTTTCGTTTGCCGGGCCTCGCGCCCGTTTCATTGGTAAAACTTTTCCATTCATTTATACGTACACCGACTCCCGTCATTCTCCCCACCGGGAAACCTTCTTGAGAGAAAAGAAATAATTTTCCCGCTAGGTCGAAAACCTCCTCGAGGCGACCTAGCAAAAGCTAGGGAACGAGGGGCACAATTTAAAATCCCGCAAAGGGGAGTCATGGCAAAATGAGAGCATAGATCATTCCCTCGCTAGGTTGAAAACCCTCCGGGCGCGGCCTAGGCAAAAGTTAAAGGAACCGAGAGGTGCGATCGAACCCAAACACGGGTAATTGTAGCCAAATGTGAGTATTCATGAGAGAAAAACTAAATAAAAAATACCCTGCTAGGTCATCACGCATCTCGCGGCCTAGGCAAAAGTTAGGGGCAATGTTGGCTCGACCACGAAAGAAAAGCGGCACCCCTCGTGAAGCTACAATGAGTAGTGGTTCGGCAGTCTTCGAGGCAAACAAACTCTCTTCGACTCTCCGGGATCGAGACTCACCTCGAAACGGGGTCGAATCAACGTATCCTTGATTTGGAGGATCCCACAAGATCTCTCCCTTTACCCTGATGCACATATTCCACGGGTCACCCCGTTTCATGAAAGGCCATTCCCCTATAGGGACACGGGCACCCTCCGAACGGTCACTGATAGCAAACCCCCGACACATCTTTACATAGATTCTTTTTACATATCATAGTCTCACCGATTGGGCGCAACTAACATCCTTTGTGGGTTGCCTCTTCTCCGTGCACAGGTGCAGTCGGGAACCCCAAGGGGCATCTCCTCCTCGACGGACACGCGATTGATTCATGCAGCAGATCGCAACCTCGAACCGAGTGGAGGGCATTATAAGGAGGCCACATGACTCCAGTTCAAGAATGCAACAAACGGCATCTTACGTCGCCTGAGCACGATCTCGACTCGAAACCGAGCAATCCGCCTCTTCAAGCACCACGCGACGCCACCTAGCATCGATCCCCACCTCTACTTTCCTTATGTTTTAGCAATTTACTGCTTTCCACGGGCTTCGGCCTAGTGATTTACTACTTTCCACGGGCTTCGGCCTAGTGATTTGCTGCTTTCCACGGGCTTCGGCCTAGTGATTTATTGCTTTCCATGGGATTCGGCCTAGTAATCTACTGCTTTCCAGGGGCTTCGGCCTAGTTATCTACCGCTTTCCACGGGCTTCGGCCTAGTGACTTACTGCTTTCCACGGGCTTCGGCCTAGTAATCTACTACTTTCCACGGGCTTCGGCCTAGTAATCTACTGCTTTCCACGGGCTTCGGCCTAGTGATGTATTGCTTTCCACGGGCTTCGGCTTAGTAATCTACTGCTTTCCACGGGCTTTGGCCTAGTAATCTACCGCTTTCCACGGGCTTCGGCATAGTGACTTACTACTTTCCACGGGCTTCGACCTAGTGATTTACTGCTTTTCACGGGATTCGGCCTAGTGATGCACTGCTTTCCATGGGGTTCGGCCAAGTGATTTATTGCTTTCCACGGGCTTCGACCTAGTAATCTACTACTTTCCACGGGCTTCGGCCTAGTAATCTACTGCTTTCCACGGGCTTCGGTCTAGTGATGTACTGCTTTCCACAGGCTTCGACCTAGTAATCTACTGCTTTCCACGGGCCTTAGCCTAGTCATCTACTGCTTTCCATGGGCTTCGCCCTAGTGATTTACTGCTTTCCACGGGCTTCAGCCTAGTGATTTACCGCTTTCCACGGGCCTCGGCCTAGTGATTTACCGCTTTCCACGGGCCTCGGCCTAGTAATTTACCCTAGTGATTTACTGCTTTCCACGGGCTTCAGCCTAGTGATTTACCGCTTTCCACGGGCCTCGGCCTAGTGATTTACCGCTTTCCACGGGCCTCGGCCTAGTGATTTACCGCTTTCCACGGGCCTCGGCCTAGTAATTTACTGCTTTCCACGGGCTTCGGCCTAGTGATTTACCGCTTTCCACGGGCCTCGGCCTAGTAATTTACTGCTTTCCACGGGCTTCGGCCTAGTGATTTACCGCTTTCCACGGGCCTCGGCCTAGTAATTTACTGCTTTCCATGGGCTTCGGCCTAGTGATTTACCGCTTTCCACGGGCCTCGGCCTAGTAATTTACTGCTTTCCACGGGCCTCGACCTAGTAATTTACCGCTTTCCACGAGCCTCAGCCTAGTGATTTACTGCTTTCCACGGGCCTCGGCCTAGTGATTTACTACTTTCGACGGGATTCGGCCTAGTGATTTACTGCTTTCCACGGGCTTCGGCCTTACACATGCTGTTTTACGGGTCAGGCCCCTCATCCACCGTTTCATAATCTTCATCTCTCAACCATGCTGTTATCTTGTGACAGGCTCGTGCACTTGCACATTCTCCCCACACGTCCAGCGCAGAGAGACGAGCGACTACAGGGAGTGGCAATAAGGCGGTCGCCGAGACCAAAAGGGATGCTTCTCATGATCTTTGGCTACACCCTCTAATAGAGCATGCAACCAAAAAGGGGCAAGCTGTCAGCGCCCCATTTTGGCCCATCGGCTCCAGACACAAGAACGCTCGTACTGAGGCTTAGGTTACTATTCATGACCCAGCAATTGGGGGCAAATGCTTGGACATAGGGGCAGGACTACGAGAGAGAAGCAGGGTTCACTAGAGAAAGGCACAGAGGGTCAATTGGAAGAGTAAACAAACGACGAGCCCCAAGGCAACAGAAGCTGGCACTATGGTACTATTCATCGTCGGATCACCGGAACGTCGAAAGGTATCCAATATGGGGCTCTAAAAATCCCTCGTGGTATTAAACTGACCAATGGCACGTCCGAGCGCATTTCAGAAGTGTACTGCTTAAGCCGGCACACCCCCGAACATCCGTAGACGCCTTTCCTGGCAAGGCACTCGGGAGGCCCGATGCACGAATAGATAAACGGTGCCCGAAGACAGGCCTACAAATACCCAAGGGCCACCAGGACCATGGAACAAGTTTCAGACTGCCTTTCGGGGCTCATCTTGGTCTCCCGAGTGAGTTCCGACCAAGGAAAGGGACCCTTTTAGACGGGATCTAGCTCCCAGAGCTCGTTCGGTGGAGAGTTGACATTCGGGTTTCGCACTACTCACTCCTTACAACTCCTAGGACTAGGGAAATCATTTCGCCTCTGGCCAAGCAAATCAGTTACGTCTTCCGAGTGACATTTCAGTGGTCATGAACGCCTCTCAGCAAGTCTTCGAGGCATGTTTTTGACAAACAGAGACCATAGCGGTCACACCGAGGCAAACACTACAATGCACAAAGGAGCTATTGGAGAACGAGGACGGTTAACTCCACTCTAAATGTCCGGACAAGGCAAAACCGGCTCTCGGGGCGCCGAGCTACCCGAACTTTCGTTCACATGAAATATGGCGATATTAGGCTCGTTTAAATTCCCTTCATACAAGCATTCCAAATTTATCAATTAATCGGACTTCGGAGATCGGACGCGCGATCAATCGAGCCTCAAGCTTCTCCCGGCTTTCCTCCTAGTCGAATGGGACCCACGGCTCAGCCAAGCCAAACCTCCAAGCCACGGCTCAAACCCTAAGCCTCGGCTCCAACTCCAAGCCACGGCTTGGTCGCATCTAACCATGGCTAGATCCCCATGGCGGCGGCTCAAACCCAAGAACTCCCCCCTCCATACATTTCAAATATCTCTTACACATCCTTACATCCATCACTTCCCATCACTTCTCCTTTACTTCCCCCACACTCTAAGTGACACAAACCCCTCCCTAACCCCTCTTCAAAAATTCGGCAGCCTTATAATTCACCCGGTAATCACACTTTGCCTCACTTAATCAAGCCGTTAAGCTCCCCTTTATAAGTCCTTGCACCATTAACCCTAATCACTTCTTCAACTCCATCCTCTCTCAAGCCAACTTCTCTCTAAAATCCTCTCAACCTCCAACCCACTCCCCCATCCCCGCACAAACCATCCCGTGGCCGAAACCGGCCAAAATCAACGGAAAACCACCTGGTATTCCGATCACCGCCCGACCCGACTTAAGCCAAACATCACCAAACTTCCTAGCCTACATATTTTCCACCCCCTAAGTCCATTTCCGGGCTTGGATTTTCGGTTTGAAGCCTCCAACCCCACATTCCAGCAGTAAACACCATCGGGTCCCTAGAAAGTTCCTCCAGCGCATCCGAGTTCTCCACACGTGCCATTTCCTCCCACAACTTTGGCGAGTCGTGCCATCACGTTCAAAGGGTCCCTCACAACCCTCACTCTCTCCCGTGAAGAGGTGGTCACGGTCCGAGAGTTATATCACCGTGCACAACCTTCGTTTCACCCATTTTCTCTTTACCGGGTCCACTGTTTTTTACCGAGTTTTCTCTCATCATTTCGGGTTTGTCCAGGCTTCGGCACGTTTGGAACTATCCACAAACGTCTAGATCTGTCCCTTAGGAGTCCGAGGAACCCGATCTCCCTTGGTGCCGTGGTCGGAGCTAGCGTGCCGAGCTCGATCTTCCTCGACTGCCACGGACGCTGTCTTACGGGAATCTACTGCCCTCGACGTCCAGCCGAGTCTTCCGACTCCCATTGCCGCTTCCCTGACTCTTTTCCTCGTACATCGAGGCTAGGTAACGCTCCTCTACGACCTAAAGGGGTTAGGTCTTCGATATTTGTTTGTTGTGGGGTGATAAGGTGATTAATACGCATGTTGCATGAAAGCTATGATTTTTATAGGGTTCCATGCATTCCCATGCAATTTCATGCAAATTTGCTTCCTATATCACGTCCATACGTCGTAAGAATACATGTATCATGACGGGAAGTGACCGGAATCGAGATAGGAGAGACCACCATAGCCCCATTAAACCTCGGAAGCTCACGGCAAAGTCCCGAGGGAGAGACCCGTGAGCTCCCTCGATTTACTCGAGGCTAAGGAGGCCTCCCCCTCCTCGAAACTAGTTAGTTCCCGTGCCTTTACTATCGTTAAGCGTATGCAATATGTTAGCATGACGGGAAAAGATTCAAATCGGGGTTGAACAGACCGTCTTGACCCGTGCGAGCCACGGAAACTCTCGGCCGTTCTTGATGAGATGTGGCCGAGAGCTTCTTTGGACTACACGAGTCCAAGAAAGTCTCTTTCGCCCAGAAATGGGTTGGTTCCCGCATTTTCCCGTTTTGTTATTACATGAGTCAATGTCGTTTTATTGATTTCTATAAATGTTTCGTTAGTGCGTGCTTGTGTGTCCATTTGCGCACTCATGATCATGACGACATCGATTTGATCAAAACTCGTGTTACTACCATACTTAACGTATTATGCATGCAAGAAATGATTAGAACCGACGTAGGAGACCACCCGTAACTCAAGACGGGTTGAGGAGACTTCTCGGCCCATCTCCTTGGGAAGTGGTCGAGTGCTCCTGGACCCCTCCCGGGTCAAGAGTGACCTCCTTAGTTGCTTCGGAATCGTTCCTTGGAATTGAGTGTATGTACGTTCGTGTTTTATCGTTAGCCACGCGATGGTCACATGGTAGGTAAGTTGATTACGGAAAATTACCCTTTAAATCCTTAATACCCATAATATAAAATCACTACTACCGAATGATTTCACAAATGGGAGAAACGGGACGTATCATTCGATTAATTAAATCACTTGGACTAAATAATTGGATAAATTGATTGTCAATTCGTAAACGCATCGATGGTTCACGGAATGGTGGAAATGCCATTTTCTTTAAAAGCCTACAATTTCAAAGCACCGAGACGTGTGATGCGAATAGAATCAATGTCTAGCGAGTACTCGCGTACTATGACTCGAGTCCGGGCCCAATTTGAGGCGGCTCAAGTCGAGATGCGCGAGTCCTCTTTAGACTTCTTCTTGTCACACGATCTTTAATTTATATGTGAACTACACACGTTCTACCACTCAAGGGCATAATCGTCATTCCGTGATTCACCGATATCCTAGGCATTAGGGAGTCGAAAATACCTCGATCTATGGACGAAAAGGGGCAGCTCGTTCGGGCGCGAGTTTCATTCGTACGGCCCATTCCGTCCACTTTCGGTGTTTTTATCTCCCTATTGTAGATTCGGTGGCGGGCATCTTCATTTCTGTTGCAAAACACGAAAAATCGGATTAATCATGCATCTGATTTAATCAAATATTAGATAATGGATAGGCGGAATGCTAGATTCCAATCTAGAGTCAAAATACGAGTTTGGCAAATTCGGTGAAACCGCAGTGACACCTCACTGAATAGAGTTCTAAAACAAATTCTCACATGTAATTGGCCTAGAACCATATCCCAGCCCACCTCTTTGTTTGCCTAGATTAGATACATTGTTTGCTAAGCAACCCCGATTAATAACTGATTAAATCACGTACATTCGGCCTAATATACAACTTGTCTGTATTTATCTGCATTTATTAGTTTTTGTCTGTTTCTTATCAGTTTTCTTCTGTTTTCCATTTGCTTTTACTGATCTGTTGCGACTCGGGTCCGAACCCATAGGTTACGTAATACACGGGGTCCAACACCCCAAATCACCGAACACAAGGTCCAACGCCTCCTAACTCACTGAGCGCGTGCAACCCGAGTGCGGAATGGGATCTAGCCTCGAGTCACCATCATACTCCAAGTATGGCCTATGTGGAAGGCAATTTGGATTGGATGTGTGAAATGTGTTTAGATATCACCCCGAGAGCTCGATTGGTCCAACGGTTACAGTGGGAATCAACCGGTTCTCCTGCAAACGTTGGTTCGATCGGACCCGACCCCTGGCTCTTTGAGCCCGCGTTGCCTTAATTTATTTATCGGTTATTCAAAACACACGGTGAGCCGGAGCGGAATATTGGCCCAATGCAAACCGATCGGGATCCATTTACTTATTCAGTTGTACTTTGTAATTATTCGAGAGAACATTGCAAGGATTTTATTTGTACATTCACCCATTCAATTGTAAGGATCCCCGATCGGTGAGCGAGAGGTCCGAGTGTCGAACCGGTCAAGTTGGTCTATTGTTACCAAGAGATGAGTAAGCTCGAATGCTTGTGGTCTCGGTTTGCGCAGGGAATCGACCATCACGGTTCGATGAACTGTAACGCTAAGATAGTGAACCGATTCCTCGACGCACAAGCCTACTCATCTTTCGGATTCTTGGCCCAACTTGATCAATTCATCGACTTTACGGTGTCAAAAAGGGCGAGTCAAGTGCAACCCTAAATCACGCGATAAATAAACAAAACGGCAAGCCTAGTAAACTAGAGTACCAAAAGGGCGTGCGGAATATAGGGCCGCAAGTAATAGAACCCTCGAATTCGAAATTTTCGGTTCCGTATGACCATTGCCTTAGTATTTAGGTGTATCCTGTACCTCTAGACCTGCGCGACTCAACGGCCCTCGACCTACGGGTGGTAAACAGTAAGTGGCGACTCTTTCTCATGTGCGTCCGTCGCGCGTCCCTGGGAAGGTGGACACTCCCAAGCCGCGTTGCATAGGCTTCGCGCATGTGTGCCCCGACGAGATTAAAATTCGGGTGCGCACACGGTGCCAAACAGATGAAAAGTGTCCTCAAACACATTGGCCAACCCAGTGCTACTCATCCCAAGGCTCAGTGTGAAATCCTCAGACGAAATTGCACAATCCATCTAGGCCCTCAAAATAGTGCTTTTAGGCCCTAAGCCAGCCGCAAATTGCCCTTGCCGCCATCTCCTTTGCCTTCTTGCACACTTGCCCTAAAATATCCAAAGTATTCTTCTTCAACACTCCAACTTCCCATCCAACTCCATTAATGCATTTTAACTCTTCATCATCAATTTCATGGTTCAAATTCATCCTTATCTCCATTAAGAAACCGCCCAAGCTTAATCATTCATGTTAATCAAGCTTTTTCTCACTTAATTGCACTTAAGCTTTGCCTATATATTGCATTAATGTCATTAGCTTAAAGACAACACCTTCTAGCCATCTATTTCAAGCTTTCTCACTCAACAAAATGCTTTCAAACTCCATGAAAACCGCAGCAAGCTTCAGCACCCAAAAACTGAGCAAAACCTTCAAGACTTAAGTCAGAATTACGATGATCATCATCCCAGCTTAAATCCAAACTTGAACAAACTTCATATTCCACATATTTTTGACCCCCTCTATCCATTTCCGAGTGTAGATTTTAAGTTTGAAGCCTCCAACCCATCGAAATAGCCCACCACAGAACCGAACCTTTGTTTGGTCCTTCTCGGGTAAAAAATGCCAACTCGAGTTTCTCACCTTTCCAGGTCGGTTTGAGTTGTCAAAACCCATCAACACCTCCCTACATGACCTAAGGGTACCTAGGAGTCGAGGGATGCTAGGAAAACCTGCTGGTTTTAACCTAGCAAGAAGAAACAGCCCGACTGCCAAGTCAGGTCGGATTTTATGTCTCATCCGTGGCTCTCTTTGCAGATCGGGTCGATCCGAGACTCTTTTCTTTGAACGACCACCACAGTCACCTCTGGGGGTCTCTTAGGAGTCGGGAGCCACCGACCTTACATCAAAGTTCCATCAGGAGCCATCGTGTTGACGTTTGACTCGAGAACTACCCAGTCAGGTCTGTTCCTGGACGTGCTCTATTTTTTGTGATCTTTGCAGGGCTATACGGGTCAACTCGACAACTCTGGAACCAAACGACCTCCACCACCACCTAAGAGGGTCTCTTGTGTCCAAAACGGCGGTGAACCGGCTAGAAAACGGGTTGAATCGACCAGAACAGGCTTGTTCTTTCCCAGGTGCCAGTCGGGTCTGCCCAGGGCCCCAGTCAAGTCTGTTGTTTCTATTCGGGTCTATTCAAGCCAAAACAGCCCAAACTCGACCCACCAATGGTCCACCGACTTCTAACAGTCCTATCTCGCATCCTAGGACTAGGTATAACCATTCCCGACTTAGAGGAGATAGGACTTTTACATTTTTGTTGTGTTTATGGAATTATAAGGCATATTCAAGCATGATTTACTTACAAGATTTAATTTTTATGCAACTTCGATATTATGTCAAGCACGTTTATCATCATATTACGTGTTAACATATTGGAAAATGTTTAAATCGAAGTCGATGAGACCGATTTAAACCCGAACGACCAAAGAAGCTCACGGGTTCCTTTTGAGGAAAGGTAACCGTGGTCCCTTTATTGGTTCTTCGGGTTATAACCGGTTTCCTTGCCCCGATTTAAGTCGTTTCCTGAATTTTTATGTTTTCCCGCATCCATAAAGTCGGTATCGTTTTATCGATTCCCTAAATAATGTGTTTATGCATGTTTGTATGTTTAAATGTGTTTTCCAAATCATGGCGATACCGGCTTTGTTAAATACGTCACATTTATCGCGTTTAACATTTGAGTATGCGAGAAATAGTCGAAATTAGGTTAAAGAGACCGCTTGAAACCCGAAATGGGTTAAGGAAACCCGCGGCTATCCTTAAAAGGGAAGAGCCGAGAGTTCTTTGACCTCATTCGAGTCAAGAACGGCCTCTTTACCTCGATGAAATCCATTGCTCGGATTTTGTGCAAATCGTAATTTCAATATCGTTGCAAATCCCACATTAAAATCCCTTTTAGAATTTTGTTTTCTAAACAAAATGCATGGATTCATGTATCGATGACTCTTTCAGGGCCATTTGGATTCTGAGGGTATTTTGGTCATTTTGACCAAATTATCCTCGACCTTTCTAGGCTCGTCTAGGTTGCTGTGTCATGGATCGTTTTTCAGTAAATTAAGCTTTTTGGGTATTCAGACACCATTCAGTGGATTAATTGATGATCTGTCTGATTGTCTGTAACCCGCACATTTATTACATTCGGCAATAATTTACAAGTCATAAATTCAGAAACGGGATAATCGGGACGTTCACACGATTAAATCCACTTGACACTGATGAGTTTGCATGAATTGGAAATTAACTAATAACTCGCGTTGATGAATTGTCAAATGACGGTAATGCCCTTTTCAAAACTGGGAATGCACAGTCCAATGTAGCACGGATGTCTAGAAAGGACTTTTGTGTCTTTACTTGAGTTTCTAGCTTATTTCACTTCCAGGCAGATCTATCAATTCTTTGGCTTTTTTGGGGCTCTTGCATAACCTTGAAAGATCTAGGGAATCGGTCGACACTGGCTACAGGCCGAGGTGGCCCGTACTATGTTGTTTCTCTTTTCTGAAAACAATTTTTCAAGTCAAGGGCAAAATCGTCTTTTTCACAATTTAGCGACACCCTTAGGGTTTGCTTGACAGAAACACTGCAGTATTAGGATAAGGACAAACTACCTGTTCAGGTGTAGGTTCATCTGCAAAGTCTTTTCTTATCTAACTGATGAGTTTCTGTCATCCTATCTTAGTTTCGGGTAACTAGAACAGTTATCGCTGTCACAAAATATACAAAGTGTTGATTAACCTTTCACTCGACTTAACCAAACACTAGATAATGGTTAGGTGGAACTTTAGGTTCCAAATCTATAGTCAAAACACGAGTTTGGCGAATTTAAAGGAATTACAGTGTCACAATACAAAACAACTTTAAAAGCAATCCACATACAAAAGACTTGCCTACAGACACCATGTTTGTCAGGTCCTTGAGACAAAGCCGAATGCAAAATGCTTTGCACACCTTTGCTTATTTAGCATAGGGCATTTGCTTGCAAAGCATCCCTAGGTTAATAATTTTGGGGAATTTACCTAAAATGGTTCATGGTTTACCCGTTTTGTCAAATTTATCCTATGTTTTTTTTTGTCAAATCTATCCATGGATTACTTTTTGTATCAAATCTATCACGGCGCTATATTTTCCGTCGACATCTAACGGCCGTGCTGACGTGGCGCCCACGTGGCAAGTGTAGCCCACTATCTCTCCACGTACCACGTCAGCATGGCCGTTAAATGTTGACGGAAAAGATAACACCGAGATAGATTTGATGCATGTCAGCACCCCATTTTGGCTCAACATTCCAAACAATAATATCAGCAATAGTCCAGACCATGACTTAAGCAATAATACAGAAGAAGGTCCGACAAAGCAAGAAATCACTATTCATCCTCATGTTAGCAAAAAAACAAGCACATGACATGTGCATACGACAAAAGAACAACCTTGGTCATCAAAAGCCAACAAAGTGACTAGAGAGCTCAACAACTTCCAAAACTGACATTTTCAGAGTATACCGTGGACAGTGCTATTTTCCGATAGTTCGCTTACCCATTGAAAAATAGTCAATATTGGACTCCCAAAATCCCTTATAGTGCCAAACAGATGAAAAGTGTCTTCAAACACATTTCGCAAATCATCTGCTGTATACAGAGCAATTGTTTGAATACAGAAAACTTTTCAGTGGAAGTCCAAAAACGCCGGTTCTCCAGAGAAAAGTTAATGCCAAACGTCAGATGCAGCCATGTCCCACAAACATATAGAGCATGACCATCATAGCAAATCTGTTTACGGAAGTCACACAGACATCCCGAATGACTTTCGAGCGGCAGAGCAAGCTTACCTTTCTTCGAAAATGCATAACCGGAGACTGGTCTGACGGAATTACGGCAAACGAAGTTCATATTGCATTACCCTAAAAACTCTAGCGAACAGACGTAATTGGGCAAAACAGACAGCAAAACCCTTTTCGGTTTTCCGAGTAACTTCCGAGAGCATAAAAGGCCATTTTCAGTGGAAATCCATATCCGGAGGTCCTCTTTGGGGAAACTTGACGCCGGACGCCTACCTTACATAGTGCTAGCCTTCCCATTGCTCAATGTGGAATCGTCGGAATGAAATACACAACTCATCTAGGTCTCCCGAGTAGTGCTCTAAAGGTCTCAGATGCACTTTTCAAGTCTTTAAAGGTCCAATCTCGACAAACAGAGATCACAGTGATCTCCGGAGCGCCCAAGCAACTCGGAAAGCAATATGAAAAATTCAGTTTTGGCCTCTTAGGACGTCTCCGGTCCCACATTTGCATTACCGGCTTAAAGGTCAATCGTTCACGCTGTATGACAATTCATATCAAAATGACCAACGTGGGATGCAGATACAAGATAAGTGGCGATTCCTTCTCACGCGTGTCCGTCACGCATCCCAGGGAAGGTGGACACTCCCAAGCCGCGCGATCCAAAAGTGAGCAATACGGATCCTGATGAGAGTCCATATTCGGGTCCGTACAATGCAAAAAGTAAACCATGGGATAGATTTGACAAAAAAAAGCATATGATAGATTTGACAAAATGGGTAAACCATGGGTCAGTTTAGGTAAAAACCCCTAATAATTTGTTAATTCACGTACACTTAGCAATACGCACACCTTGTCTACTTACTGCATGTCGTTTAGTTACATTTCTGCTCTTGTTTGTCCATGCGGGTCGAGCCCGACCCATAGGACGCATTACACTTGGGGTCCAACGTCCTAACCATCGATCACAGGGTCCAACGCCCTATTCACTGAGAGCGCATGTTGAATTTCAGTTTTTCGGTGTTTCCCTGAACTCACAACGAGTCAAAGCAGAATAATAACCGAAAGAGAACAGACTGGGATTCGACCATTTGTTATTTGTAATTTGTTGTATTATTTTGAGAGTATTGCGAGGACATTACTTTGTACATTCATTTTTGTAAGAATCCCAATCGGTGAGTGAGCGGCCCGAGAGTCGAACTAATCAAATCAGTCCAATACTTGCCCAGACAAGAGTAATCCCAAAATCTCGCGGTTCCGATTCATGCGGGAATTCAAAACATCATAGTTTGATGAACTATAACGCAAGATAGTGAACTGATTCCTCGACATACGGGCATACTTATCTCGGTTTCCCAACCGACATCGTTTGGTTCACCGAATTTTCGGTGTCAAAACGTTCAAGCCGAGCGCAGCGTAATTCACGCGGTAAATGAAATAAAACTACAAGCCTAGCAAGATAGAGTACCGAAAGGGCATGCGGATATAAGCCTGCACATAACGTGAACCCCCGAACTCGAACTTTCCGGTTCCCCACAAACCAATGCCTTAGCAAAACTAGGTGTACCATTACCCCTAGACTCGGGAAACTTACTGGCCCTTGACTTTCGGGTCGTAAATAGGTAGTAGCGACTCCTTCTCATGCGTGTTCGTCATGCATCCCTGGGAAGGTGGACACTCTCGAGCCGCGCGATCCAAAAGCGCTCATGCGAGCCCTGACTAGAGCACATTCGGGTCCGTATAGTGAGGGCGGGTGTTGGAGGTAATCCCACATGGAAAAGTTGAGAGGAAATCCATAGGTTTATAAGAGACAATGGTCTAGCAACCTATTGACTTAAGCTTTTAGGTTGCAGATGGACCCGAGTTCGAAAGCAAGTTTGTGGATTTTTCCTAACATTCCGACCAAAATCATTTTACATATGATGATACATTTTGACCAAAATCATTTACATATGATGATGATGATGATGATAGCAGAGGGAGGGGTGGCAGGGAAGGGGAGCCCAGCCCCAATCTGGACTTCTCCCTCTCTCCTGATCGAGGCTGGGCTCTAGAATTCTGGCCATCCATTGATTTTTTTTTAGATTTTCTATTTTTTAATTATTTCCACATTAGTAATAAACGATCAGATGTCACAATTATAGATGTTAGCATCTCCGTTACAGATATGACCAAAACTATCACTTTTTTGAAATAATTTAGGACTACCTTATATGAAGTTAAACTTATAGGAATCAAGTTTAAAAAATGAAAAAAAATTAGGATGATAATTGTAATTCTGCCTAGAATTTATTTATCAATGACATAATTCAGTCATTTAAGCATAACAGTTAACAACTGGAAGTTGAACATGCCATTTTCATGTATATCAGGCAGATACCAAATGCTCGTGTAGATTTATGAAGCCGGCAAATTGAGTGCGAGCTCCATGAACAATTGATCTAATAGGAAGCACATATAAGGGCAATTATAAAAGGAAAAATAACGTTATGTATCACAACCTTTACATGGTATCTTTGCTTTATTCTAATGTCGATTTTTTTTCTAAGATATCCTAATGTTAATAGTTTGATTTCAAATTTATCCCGCCGTAAAAGTTCCGTCCACTTTTTACGGAAATGCTGACATGGTCCATTAATTACTTGACAGAGCTGACATGGAGAGTGTGCGGGTCCCGATATAAGGGAAAAATTATACCATATATTCCAACATTTTTGTTGTTTCTCAGTTTTATCCTAATCTTCTCAATTTTATCCCAACATTGAGATGGTTTCTCGGTTTTATCCCAATCTTTTATTGTTTTCTCAATATTATCCCAATAGGTTGGGATAGATTTGAGAAATTATGAAAAAATTGGGATAAAATTGAGAACAAATAAAAAAAGTTGGGATAAAATTGAGAAAATATTAAAAAGTTGGGATACATAGTGTTATTTTTCCCTTGTATTGGGACCCACACTTTCTTCACGTCTGCACCGTCAAGTAATTAAAGTGTCACGTCAGCATTTCAGCGGCACATTAGCATTTCCGTTAAAAATGGACTGAATGTTTACGGCATGATAGATTTTACACCAAATTGACGTTGATATTTTTTTTAAATAAAGTAAAATGGTGGGCAACAGTGATGACAATCATGCTACCCCTGCTATATAATTTTGGGGCTCTGGTATTCAACCACGACTATATCAGACGAACTGAACAACCAATGCAAGCACTGGCCCATCAGTTTAGCACTATCAAAGGTCTAATATAGTTCACAGAAGCCTGTATCCTCCCAGCCCAAGTAAAGAATACACTTCTATTAAATGTTTTGACACAAATGCATTGAGGGGATCCGAACTCGGGACTTTGAAGTTACCAAACTATATGAGTAAACTTGAAACCACTATGCTAACACCTTTGGTAGTTCGTGGGTTAGTAGTCAATTGCAATGCTCCACCTTAAAGAGGTGATAACAACCTCACCCAAGGGGTGTTTATGCCACTCCCAAAAACGATTTCCAATTTCGTTTTAAATGTGGTGAAAAATGATAAGTTGTGATTTTTTTTTATAAAAAAGTTAATGTTGAATTTGAATATTACGGCAAAGTTCACGATTACTTGAATCATTTACCCTTTTTCTTTATTTCTCTGAATTTTTAATTTTTTTAATGATGTGGCATGCCGAATGAATTGTCTATTGCCACCCGGCGTCCATTAAATGCCAAGTTTTTATAATTAACGGAAATATTAACTGATGCTATTTGCCCAAAAAAAACAGTTCATAATAAGTAAGAAAAAATGGACTAATTTCGTGACTATCGGAGTCATTTAAAAAAAAAAATCAAGGACTATTCATGAGGCAGTCTCAACTAGCGCTGTCAAAATTAACCAAAATTCAGAACTGAGCTGTGGAACCGGACAGAACCGAACTGAACTAAACCATTTCAAACCGAACCATTCAAACCGTTTCATTTTTGGTGTGGCTCGGCAGGGCAGAAGAGCTTACTTATACTACGTCAACATAATATTATGTTCTTCATCCATCAGGAGGAAGGGAAACCTCAAGCAAAGTATCATCATTATATGTAAATGTGATTGAGAGTTTTACAATATATATATATATATATAAACTCTCTCTCTATATATATATAGGGGTGGGTTGATAGGTTGACTTTCCAATATATCTAAATGGAAATACTTCAGAAGTAAAAAGTCACTTATAATCATTAATTTTTACCAATTACTTAAAATTTCATCATTTAAAGTTTAGTCAAATCAAATGCCATCTTGAAATATGCTTTTGCAGTCATTAATCGTATTCAGTGCGTAGATGTTACTAGATGAAAAGATATTATCTAGGATCTGTATATATCTGTACACACACACACAATACAAAGTGGTACGGTACTTCTTAACTGGTAAACTAAAGTTTGACTGGTCACATACAGCCACCAGCATGCCCTACAGTTTGTATTGTCCGTCTTAACGGAGTGGCGCGGTCATTTTCCGGAAAGATAAACAATGTTGTATCTTGTTTGTGTAAAATTTCCTTGTTCTATTTGGTCTCTGAAAGCGGGTCAGTGGCTGATAATAAAGAGAGAAACTAAAGATTAGTCAAATTTAGTCAAAACTAGTCAATATATCCATTTATTGGTAAATGTTCCCAAAGGAGTTGGTTGGGTTGCTTTGACTTTGTTTATGCTTCAAATGACTTGTCGGAAAGAAGGGTGTTATGGCATGATCTGCAGACTTTAACAGTGGGTATGAGGTATAGTTGGATGTTGATGGGTGATTTCAATGCAATTAAAGAATTAGAAGAGGCCAAAGTAGTTGGGAGGGAAATTGTTGTTGATCAAAGTATAAGAGAATTTGCAGACTTCATTAGCACATCGGAGCTTAAGGATCACCCCTATACCGGCTGTTTTTTCACATGGAGCAACAAAAGACAGGAGGGGTTTCAAGCTAGGAAGATTGACAGAGCGTTGGTTAATGACTTATGGTTTCAACGGGATATTGCCTCAACAGTGGAATTTCTTTCTCCCGGAATTTCTGATCATAGCCCTATCATGTTGAGATTTGGTGCCAAAGAGAATGCGGGCCCAAAGCCTTTTAAGTTTTTCCATTTCTGGACTGAGCATCCAGAGTACTTGAAACTTGTGGAACGTGTGTGGATGGAGGTCCAGGAAGGTAATCCTATGGCAGTGCTTTACAAGAAATTGAGGAATCTAAAGAGACATCTGAAAGATTTCAATAGATCTTACTTTGGGGATGTGCATGCTAAAGTTGACGCCTTGCAAACTCAACTCGCTCAGATCCAAACTGAAATTCTTGAAAGTAATTGCATGTCTTCTGAAATTATGGAAAAGGAAATCGCTATAAGGGTTGAGCTATTAGAAGCCATGGATAAAGAGGAGAAGCTACTGAGACAAAAGTCAAGGGTGGCATGGTTAAAAGCGGGGGATCAGAACACTTCTTTCTTTCATAAGGCAGTGAAGATAAGAAATGCAAGAACCTCCATTCGAGTACTCTACACTAACTCAGGTTCCAAGCTGGAAGATATACATCAAATAAAAGCGGAAGCAGTCAACTTTTACCAAAGCCTTCTAGGAGAAAAGGATGCAAGCGTAGCGGGCACCTCTGCGACGCAACTTTCTTCTATTCTCAAAAAGAAGATCTCTCAGGCTCAACAACAACTGCTTGTGTCTCCTATCACAGAAGAGGAAATCAAATCAGCTCTGTTCTCAATGGGAAATGATAAATCACCTGGCCCAGACGGCTTCACGGTGTATTTTTATAAGCATGCTTGGAGAATTGTTCATAAAGACTTCTTTGCTGCTGTACAACATTACTTTTCGACAGGCGAGCTGCGCAGAGAGGTGAATTCTACAATATTAGCACTTGTCCCTAAGAAGGAGAAAGCTGATCGCATGAAGGACTTCCGCCCTATCTCATGCTGCAATGTGGTGTATAAATGCATTACCAAGGTGATCACCAACAGAATGAAAGGGGTCCTTCCTGATGTTATAAGCCTAAACCAGACAGCTTTTGTGCAGGGCAGGAGAATATCTGACAATGTCTTGCTTGCTCATGAGCTTGTAAGAAACTACCATAGACAAGGAATAACCCCCCGTTGTGCTATCAAAATTGACCTAATGAAAGCCTTTGACTCCTTGAACTGGGATTTTATTCTTAACTGTTTGAAGGTCATGGGATTTCCCCTATCATTTCTCAGATGGATCAAGGGATGTATTACCTCTCCTTACTTTTCAGTGGCTGTCAATGGCTCCTTATGTGGTTACTTTGCCGGCCAAAGGGGATTGCGACAAGGTGACCCCCTATCACCCTATTTGTTTGTTATTGCCATGGAGGTCTTCTCAAAGCTTTTGGACACTGCTGCAGACGAAGGCAGAATCGGCTTCCATCCTAGATGTAAGTCTATCAAGCTCACCCATCTCTGCTTTGCTGATGATCTATTCTTGTTCACAAACGGGTCCAAAGAGTCTCTTGTTGCCATTCTGGAAGTGTTGAACACCTTTTACAACTGGTCTGGGCTCAAGCTGAACCCTGAGAAATCTGAAATCTTCACGGGAGGCATCACTGAGGAAGGCATCTCTATATTGGTGAATAGCTCGGGTTTTAAGAAAGGTACTCTTCCTGTGAGATACTTGGGGCTCCCTCTTGTCTCGGGCAAGCTTTCCACGAAGAACTGCGAGGCTCTTACTGAGAGAATCCTAAAGCGTATAAGGAGTTGGTCTGTGAAACACTTGTCTTACGCGGGACGAGTACAGTTGATCAATTCAGTACTTTTCAGCATGGCCAGCTACTGGTGTATCCACTTCATTCTTCCCAAGAAAGTCATAAAGTTGGTGCAGCAGAAGTGCAGATCCTTCCTCTGGAAAGGCCTTGAGCAGCATATAGGAGGAGGAAAGCTCGGCTGGGAAACTCTATGTCTTCCAAAGTCTGATGGAGGACTCGGTATCAAGGACCTAACCCTGTGGAATAAGGTATGCGTACTCAAAAACCTTTGGTCTCTCCTCGTGCGTTCAGGGTCTCTTTGGGTGGCCTGGGTTGCTAAATATTTAATCAAAGACCGAAGTATTTGGTCTTTAAGGATACCTGGTGATTGTTCTTGGAACTGGAGAAAACTTTTGCAGCTGAGGACTTTGATGTCTCCCTATATCCGCTATTGTGTTGGCCCTGGTACGAATGTATCTTTCTGGTATGACAAGTGGTTACCGGTCGGTTCTTTAATAAACTATTGCACCAGGGGGCTCCAGTGCTTTCCGTCGATTAGGGAGCACGCAACAGTTAGTTCGATTCTGGTTGATGGATGCTGGCATTGGCCTAGAAGCTCGGATCTGCAAGCTGGCCTGCTCCGTGATCTCGCTAATGCAATTCAACTCTCTGATCGTGATAGGGTCACATGGACGGCTCACAAATCCGAGACATTTTCTGTTGCTAGTGCGTGGAAATGCTTTAGTCCCAGAAGCCAGAAGATGGAATGGAGGAACGCAATCTGGTTTGAGGGGCAGTTTCCTCGATCCTCTTTCATTAGCTGGCTTTGTATTCATAATAGATTGAGTACAAAAGATAGGCTTATGAGTTGGAGAATCTCGATTACTGCACCCGAATGCGAATTCTGTAGTTTGGAATTGGAGACCCGAAATCACCTCTTTTTTGAATGCCCTATCACCCAAGGGATTTGGAGAAGTTTATTAGACCGTGTTGGAATGAACAAACACAATGTCGACTGGAATACGGAACTTTGCTGGGTCTCCTCTCTCCGTGGAAAGAAGCTGGATATTATTTGTCTTAAACTTCTCTGGACTCACTACATTTACTGCATCTGGAGGGAGAGGAACGACAGGCTCTACCGGAATCAAGTCTCGCCTCCAACAATTATAATACGAAGGATCTTCTCGGATGTGAAAGCAAAGTTGTCTGTTCTCCCTCGATTCTCATGCAAAATTGCACACTCTATCATTGCGAGGCATATGTTTCACCATTTTGATACTGCAACTAGTTGACTTGGGAGTAGCTCTTGGGTATTTTTTATTTTACTCCGTATAGAGGAAAATGGTATTGGTTTCTGATGTAAATTCATCTGTTATCAATGAAGTTTCATCATTTATCCAAAAAAAAAGATTAGTCAATCGGTCATGTTCGTTATCATGGAATGGAAATGGAATAAACTTATAAACTGCGATAACTTTGTACGCGGACTCCAATTCATTCGGTTTTGATTCCTTCGAACCTAACCTGACATATCTGTGATTATTTGCTGCATTAATTCCCCCAACCACAGGGCACAACCGGGAATTGAATTGCGGGCTCTTCGGATTAAAGGAATTGCGGACTCTTTTAGCAACATGAAGGAAAAATTATGCATCTATCATTAGAAATTTTATTTCCTGTTAAAGAAAAAAAAGACCCAAACAGCCCTCAACACGACAAATCTCCCATTCCTTCTTGCCTTTGCTAATCCATCAATCATAGAAGCCCTCCTGCTTCCACACATCAACAAGGAAATCTACCATTTCCTGGCATTTCCCATTCACAAATACATTTCAGAACCGATTTATTACTTTTACTATCTTAGTAAGAGGAATAGTAAGAGGAATAGACTGCAATCAAAGTTCACAACTTACTGAGAGCGGGATAGGCTGAGGAAAAGGCTTGTTCGTGCCGAGCAGGCCCTCGTAAGTTGCATTCCAACTGCAGTAAAGTCATATAAATGGGAAAATGACAATGCTCAGCAATCAAACTCTTGTATTTACGTGAGTCCATATGGGACCCGCATCCTGATATAACTGAGATTCACAATTAATGACAACTGCAGAATAGCAAGAGATCCTAAGGGATTGGAAGGAAAATAACTGACTTCTAAGAAAAGGAGGCACCTTATATTTTCAAAATTGAAAGAGTACTAGCACAATTAACCATTTAAATAAAGAGGACCTAAGCTTTCAATGAGAACTACGATCAAAGAACTGAATGAATTAGTTTGATTAAAAGTTTCGATCATGTGATTCCTTGGAGTTAGTTACAAATAAGTGTGGCAAATGATCAAAGGCAACACAGCATAGCTAAAGCAAACATTGCTGGATCTCTAAGATCAAAGGCAACACACCATAGCTAAATCAAATATATTCACCTTATTCTCGGTTCTCTAACTTGTTTTTCATTCTGAGTACTCTTATTTGCAGTCCACTGTTCCCTCATCTGGTTCCAGAGAATAAGACCTGCATCCCGGTAAAACTCTTTTCGTCACACAAAATACAACTGAAAAAAGTGTACGAAATGATTGTCGATAGTAGAGCTCCAGGATTCAGTTCACACTTCATGATATCACACGCTATAGAACTGATGAAGTTTAAGTAAATAAAAAATGAAGTGAAAGAATTGATACTTCAATCAGAAGAAAACTTCAGATAAACAAGTACTTGCCAGGGTTAACGAACTCAGGTGAATTGCTTGTGGAACCTGCATTATGCTGAGAATCAAGGGTCTGACTTGATGTGTTTCCTGATGACAAGCTTCTGTGAGACAAATCCATTTCATGGGCGCTAGTGCTCCAAAAATCATCTGCAATGCCAGGTTTCTTCACGGTTTCACTTTGGTTTTTTCTCACTTCCTTTAGAGGCCTGTCCTCACCAAGGATCAATGGGTATTCAGAACAGCATCCAAGGCAACCTCTGCTCTGTTACAAAAATAAGGTCTATGCTATAAAAATGATCGTACCAAAAAATAAATAAATAACAAAACAGATCACTAAATATATACATGCCTATACAAGTAAAAATTTCATCAGAAACGACCTAAGTTGTAGTCATCCTTCTATCCCTGTCTTTACTTATTTCTTTTTTTGGGTAATTTTACCCAAGTTTTATAACGACGAATGACAAAAGACCAAGTAGTCATTTCCAATTCTGCAGTAATAATCCCACGGAAACAAAATATCATACACAATGATCATGAAACTTCTATTCAAAGGATTTAACATTGTACGCTCAATTATGCTACAAATTACCAAATTGTAAGTTGAACATGCTTTTAGGAAAAAATGCAATACCATTGTTCCCGGCTGTAATTCCACTCATCAACCAAAAGAATAAAAAAGAGTCTTACACTGAAAAGGGCCCCGCATTTTTCCTTTAATTTCTCCATCATGAAGCGGACGATAACACGAATATAAACCCACGAGAACCCAAGAAATGAACAAAAAGGTTCCCTTCCAAGGCATCCCTTGAACTGAGTTAAAATACAGAGCCTAGAAGACATAGTTAAAAAGAGAATCCTACGTCAAACTCAACAGCCTGAGCTATCAAGGAAAGGATAGCAGCAGAAGAAGGTCCTGCTCTAATGCCAACTCTCTCTTTGAACCAAAGCTCTTGCTTGCAGAACAAGCAAATGCAGATACTTAAAATAAAGGGGTTTTACCCTAAATGGCGCATGGTTTACCTATTTTGTCAAATTTATCCTATACTTTTTTTTATCATATATATCCCATGGTTTACTTTTTGCATCAAATCTATCCCGACATTATCTTTTCCGTCGACATATAACGGTCGTACTGACGTGGCACGTGGAGAGATAGTGGGCCCCCACTTGCCACGTGGGTACCATGTCAGCACGGCCGTTAGATGGCGATGGAAAAGATAATGGCGGGATAGATTTGAAGCAAAATATAACCATGAAATATAGCTGACAAAAAAAAAACATATGATAGATTTGACAAAACGTGTAAACCATTGGTCATTTTAAGTAAAAACCCCTAAAATAAAACCAAAAGGCTAATCCTGGACTAAATTAAAATAAAACCATTAGACATATTCTGATACTTAGTTAACCTAGGAAGTTAAGAATTCATGTTTAAAGTATTGATAGCCTTTTTGAGATATAAACATGATCACCTTATTCTTCAGCTCCGGCTTCAGAAAGAATAATGATCATGACATATCTGACAGAATATTTGAAACACAAGATGACTTTAAAGGTAGACAAACAAGAAAGAAACACTACAGAAGAGATGAAAAATTAATGCCAAGAACAGATAATCTCGATACTTTCTTCGGTTAGTGTCAGCACCCCATTTTGGTCTACCGGCTCCAACAGAGGACTTCCAACCAAAGCTCGGAACACTATTCATAACCGGGAAAACCAGAGGCAAACATGCGGGCACAGAGTCATGGGTTGAGGGAGAAAAGCATGGTCCACCGAGAAAAGCGGAGGAGAGCCGTCAGAAGAACGGACGAACAAGGAATCCCGAAAACGGCGGAGCTGGCACTGTGGTACTATTCATCACCGAATCGCCGAAGCATCGAAAGGTGCCCAATATGGGACTCTAAAAATCCCCCTCGGTGCCAAGGTGACCAATGACACATCCGAGCGCGCTCGGAGACATCCTGCTTAAGCCGGGACACCCCGATCCCTCACAGACGCCTTTTCCAACGGGGCTTCGGGAGACCCGACCCACTGACAAATAAACGGCACCCGGAAACGGGCCTACATGCACCAGGGACCACCGGGGTCGGGAAACGAGCTTCAGATGACCTCCCGAAACTCAACTTGGTCTCCCGAGGGACGTTTCAGTGGTCACGAACGTCTCCCGGCGAGCCTTCGGGGCACGTCCACGGAAAACAGAGACCACAGCGATCCCCGAGCACCTCAAGACGTTCAGGGAACACTAGGAAAACCCCGGTCAAAAATCCATAGGTCTTCCCGGGCCAACGGTCTTCGGCCGAGGGCGACGAGCCAACGATCTCCCACGAGGCAAAAAGGTCATCGAGACGAATACTAAGATGCACAAAGAGCAATCGAGGACCGGGGGCATCCAACTCCACTCCGAACGTCCGAACAGGGCGAAACCGGCTCTCGAGGCGCCGAGTCGCCCAACACTCGTTCACACGACGTATGGCGATATTAGGTTCATTCCAATCCTCTTCGTTCAAGCATTCCAAATCTATAAATTAATTGGACATCGGAGATCGGACGAGCGTTCAATCAAGACTCAAGCTTTTTCCGGCTTTTCTCTTAATCGAATGGGGCCCACAGCTCAGCCAAGCCGAGCCATCAAGCCACGACTCAACCCCATGCCACGGCTCAACCCTTCAAGCCTCGGCTCACCCGCAATCAGCCGCGGCTCCCCCCATGGCCGGCGGCTCCACCCTTCTCCTCTTTCCTCCACCACACAATTCAAATTCTTCTTACACACTTACATCCATCACCTCCCATCACTCCCCATCACTCAACCTCTTGCTTCCCCTACACTCCATTTGACATTTTCCCCACACTAATCCCCCTCCAATTTTCGGCAGCCCACATCTAGCTCCCTTAACCACACTTAGCTTGCCCTAATTGTTTCATTAAGCTCCCCTTTATAAGCCCTTGCACCATTAAGCTTAATCACTTCTCCATTCTCCTTCTCTCTCAAGCCAATCTCTCTCCAAAATCCTCTTAAACTCCAGCCCACTCCCACGTTTCCGTCCAGCCCTTGCCAAGGCCGAAATCGGCCAAGATCATCGGAAAACCACCCGGTATTCCGGAAACCACCCGACCCCACTTAAACCAAAAATCACCAAACTCCCTAGCCTACATATTTTCCATCCCCTAAGTCCATTTCGGGCTTAGATTTTTCATTCGAAGCCTCTAACGTCAGGTTCCAGCCGAAAGGAGAATCGGGTCCCGTGGGTCACCCGAGTGCACGCCGGACCTCTACGCGTGCCATTTCGCCCCACGACCTTGGCGAGTCGTGCCATCACGTTAAAAGGGTTCCTCACAACCCTCACCGTCCCCCGTGAAGAGGTGGTCACCGTTCGAGGGCCGATCCACCGCGCACAACCTCCGTTCCACCCCTTTCCTTTTATCGGGTTCCGTTGGTTTCCCCGGGTTTCTTCTCACTGTTTCGGGTGTGTTCAGGCCTTGGCACGTTCGGAGTTGTTCGTGAACGTCTAGGTCTGCCCCTTAGGAGTCCAAGGAGCCCGATCTCGCACCGTGCCGTGGCCGGAGCTAGCGTGCCGACCTCATTCTTCCCTTGTTGCCGCGGCTGTCTTTCTCTTGGGTCACTCACCCGTAGCTCCTAGCCGAGTCTCGCGACTCCCACGACCGCTTCCCCGACTCTTCTCCTCGTGCAACGAGGCTAGGTAACATCTATTTACAACTTAGATACGCTAGAACCCTTAACCTTTGCTTGCATGAAGTGTTTATATGGTTTAAAGGTTCGGGATGCATGAAAGCTCACGTTTTTCTTTCGGATCTATGCCTCCCATGCATTTTCATGCAACGTGCGTACGTTATATCTACTTGTATGATCGTGCCATGTCCATATGATGTGTGAGCTTGCGTGCCACGGTGGAAAAGGGCTCGGTTCCGGACGGGAGAGGTTCCCTTGGCCACGGTTGAGCCACGGGACTCACGGCCTAGTCTCTAGGGAGAGACCCGTGAGCTCCATTGGCTTGCCCGGGGCTAGGGTGCTCTCTCTTTTCCCGAAAAGAGTTGATTCCTACGTCTCTTCACCGTTAATCGCATATAGCATGATGGCATGACGGGAAAAGACCCGAATCGGGGCCGGAGAAACTCTCTCGACCCGTGTGAGCCATGGAAGCTCACAGCCTTCCTTGAAGGAATGTGGCCGAGAGCTTCCTTGGACCACACGAGGCCGGGAAGTCTTCTTCCACCCCGAGTCGGGCCGATTCCCGTGTTTTCATCCATTTCGTTATTAGTTGAATCGATGCCGTGTTTGTTGTTTCCATTCAAACGTGTCGTTCGTGCGTGTTTTGTATGATTTCATGCGATTATGACCATGGCTAAACGTGATTAAATGAAGGGAATAATACGGGATCAAGGAAAAAGAGCTTGAGAAGGGTTCGGCCATGCCAAGGAACCCACGGCCATCCCCTTTGCAATAGGGGCCGTGAGGCTCCTTGGTGTGCCCGAAGCCTTCGGGCTCTCCTTTCCTCGAGGCCGCATGATTCCCGCGCACCACCCTTAATCCTATCGTGAAATTGGATAAAATTGTTTGTTGATTTTGTGAATACGATGTTTTGAATGTCTTGTGTGTTTATTTGTGTAAATCGGTGTTACGTTAATGTCAATCTAATAAAACATATGTCATCCTCATGTGTATGTCGTTCGTTGCATGCAAGGGCTGATTAGGAACGACATGAAAGACCCACCAAAACTCGAATCGGGTCAAGGAGTATTCGGCCATTCACCCTCAAAGGGGTGGCCGAGTCATCCGTGACCTCCTCGGAGTCTCGGTTGGTCTCTCCTTCGTTCCAAAACCGATCCTTGGAATTGTTCGTGATTACACTTCCTTTTAATCGTTGCCTACGCGTTCATTACTTGTTAGACATGTTATAATCCGGATGTCAACCGTCAAAATCGTAATCGCAACATGGTATAATAAATGTTGAAGAATCTCACAAATGGGCAAAGGGAACGTACCACTCGGCTAATAAAATCACTTGGGCTAAACAATTGGGCAAATCGATTGATAAATTGATGAACGCATCGATGATTTACGGAATGGCGAGAATGCCCTTTTCCATTAAAAGCTCACAATTTCAAAATACCGGGACACGTAACACGAATAGAGTTCATGTCTAACGAGTACTCACATGCTGTGACTCGAGTTGGGGCCCGATTTGAGGCGGCTAGAGTCAAGGCGCGCGAGTCCTTCTTAGACTCCTTCGTGTGACGCGATCTCCAATTTATATCCGAATAATCGCAATTTTATCATCCAAGGGCATAATCGTCATTCTGCGATTCACCGATACCCTAGGCGTTAGGGAGTCGGAAACACCTCGATCCATGAACGAAAAAGGGCAACCCGTTCGGGTGCAAGTTTCATTTGCACGGCCCATTTCATTCACTTTCGGTGTTTCTATCTTCCTATCGTAGATTCAGTGGTGAACATTTTATTTCAGTTGTAAAACGTGAAGGACCGGATTAATCACGCACCCGACCTAAATAAACATCCGATAATGGATAGGCGGAATATTAGATTCCAATTTAGAGTCAAAACACAAGTTTGGTTAATTCGGTGAAACCACAGTGACGCTCAACCGAATGAAAGCTCTAAAACAAATCCACCCATGTAATCGGCTTAGAACCATACTCTAGTCCACCACCTATGTTTGCCTAGGATAGACACATTGTTTGCTAATCAACCCCGGTTAATAACCGATTAAATCACGTACATTCGGCTTAATATACAACTTGTCTGTATTTATCTGTATTTGTCAGTTCTTGTCTGTCTTTCATCAGTTTTATCAGTTTTCTTCTGTTTTCCTTTTGTTTTTGCTGATTTGTTGCGGTTCGGGTCCGAGCCCATAGATTACGTGTTGCACGGGGTCCAACGCCCCAAATCACCAAACACGAGGTCCAACGCCTCCTGATTCACTGAGCGCGTGCAACCCGAGTGCGGAATGGGATCTAGCCTCGAGTCACCATCACACTCAAAATATGGCCTATGTGGAAGGCAATTTGGATTGGATGTGTGAAACGTGTTTAGATATCACCCGGGAGCTCGATCGGTCCAACGGTTACAGTGGGAACTAATCGGTTCTCCTGCAAACCGTCGATTCGATTGGACCTGACCCCTGGCTCTCTGAGCCCGCGTTGCCTTAATTTATTTATCGGTCATTCAAAACACACGGTGAGCCGAAGCGGAATATTGGCCCAATGCAAACCGATCGGGATCCATTTACTTTATTCAGTTGTATTATGTAATTATTTGAGTGTATATTGTGAGGACCTTATTTGCACATCTATTCATTCATTTGTAAGGATCCCCGATCGGCAAGCGAGAGGTCCGAGTGTCCAATTGGTTAAGTTGGTCTATCATCACCGAAGGATGAGCAAGCTTGAACAATCGTGGTCTCGGTTCGCGCAGGGAATCGACCGCCTTGGTCCGATGAACTGTAACGATAAGATAGTGAACCGATCCCTCGACATGCGAGCCTAGTCACCTTTCGGGTTCTTGGCCCAACTCAATCAATTCATCGATTTTACGGTGTCAAAACGGGCGAGTCAACTGCAACCCTGAATCACGCGGTAAATGAATAAAATGGCAAGCCTAGCAAGCTAGAGTACCGAAAGGGCGTGCGGGATATAGGCCTGCACGTAATAGAACCCCCGAATTCGGAATTTTCGGTTCCGTACGACCATTGCCTTAGCATTTAGGTGTACTCCGTACCCCTAGACCCGGGTAACTTGCCAGGCCCTCGACTTTCGGGTCGTAAAATGGCAAGTGGCGACTCCTTCTCACGTGCGTCCATCGCGCGTCCCCGGGAAGGTGGACCCTCCCAAGCCACGTTGCATAGGCTTCGCGCATGCGTGCCCCGATGAGATGAAATTCGGGTGCGCACAGTTAGGATGAAGTATTAGCATCAAATCTTATGATAAACATAGCTTCAGATAAATTTATAATCGAGATTCATTTACAGCATCTCCGCTATCAAAACAGACTACCAAGAAATCAAGAAATATAGGGGAGATTCCGGATGATATTCAGAGCATCCTCCCTGCCCAATCCACTTATTAAAGGAAGCGCATACGACGCAATCAAACCATACGATGAACAAAGCAAACACAAGAATGTCTCACCCCATGAATACAAGCATCTGATGGGCCCAAGAAGGAACGAATCTGCAGAACTGCATCCAGAAGAGATTAACAAGAAACCAATTCAGCACTTGGTGAAAGGAGAGCTAGATCTCACAACGTTACAGAAATCAGTCATACCACGAGTCAGCCGCAACAACCCAGAATCATTTTCTCTAGTACAAAGTAAAAGTAAAAAGCTTGAGCTTAGTTGTTCAAGTGTGAAAGCATAATCATACAAGAGATGGCAAATCAATCAAAGGTTCCTCTTTTCTTCTTGGGATACCTCAACAACGCAGACATTTTTATTTTTTCATCCCGGGGACTTCGGTGGGTTCCTCTGAATCTGTTGGCCCTTTGTCGGATTACTGATCAAAAGGGCAAAATCTAAGAGCCTCCTTTACCTTCTTTGGTTTCGTCTTACTGCACGTCTTTCCCTCCCCTTTCTTTTTTATTTTCTTTTCTTTTCTTTTGGGTGAATTTTAGCACAGTATCAGAAGCTGTGGAAGACGCAGCATTTTTTGTTTGGGTTAATTGCACTGGTGGTCCAAAAAGTTTCATGAATGTTTCAAGTTGGTTCAAATTTTTTTTTTTGTAATTTGTTGGTACATTAAGTTTCAAAACATTTTCGATATAATACATTCCGTCAATTCATGATTGACGCCGTTAGCAAAATGCTGATGTGACAAGAATATTATAAGAAAAAATATTTTTAAATTTTAATTAAAACTCCAAACTTTTTAAAATTTCAAAACGACCTAAATTTTTTGAACTTTTTCAATTTTACCCCAATCCCTCTCTTTCCTCAACTGTTCATCGTCCCCGTACCCCCCTCTCCTTCGAATCGGCGAGTTCCTTGTCCCTCTAATGCAAGGATCTTCGAGGTGTACTGCTTGTTGCTTTCAAACTACTTTGCCCTAATCGTGGTTGAGGAGGCCGAGGATGGAGGGGACGGCGTTGAGGGCGACCAGGTCAAGGTAGAGCTCGGGGGATCCGGATAAGACTTTGAGATTTTGAATCTCCTCGTGGAGCTCAACCTCGAAGTTCGCAAAACGGTTGGGCTGGTCGGGATACTTGAGGCGAGCCTCGATGTTCTCCTTGAGGCGTTGCTCGAAGGAGAAGACCAGCTTCTTAAGGGTCTTGAGGTCAAGCACTTCTACGGTGTTGTGGGATCTCTCTACGGCTTCCAGGAGAGAGATATCGATGTCGCCGTCGTCGCCCCTCTTCCACTTTGGGTAGAACAACCTTTTATCAGTATCACTCTCGACGTTGAAGGGACGAGGAACTCGCCGGTTCGAAGGAGAGGGGGGTCTGAGGACGATGAACAGTGGAGGGGGAGGAGGAAGACGATGAACAGTGGAAGAGGAGAGGGATAGGAGCAAGATTGAAAAAGTTCAAAAAATTTAAGTCGTTTTGAAATTTTAAAATTTTAGAGTTTTAATTAAAATTAAAAAAAATATTTTTTATTATATTTTTCTTGCCACATTAGTATTTGCTAACGGCGTCAATCATGAATTGAGCGAATGTACTATATCAAAATGGTTTTGAAACTTAATGTACCAACAAGTTACTAAAGGAAGGCTTGAGGAGTCGGGTCCCACGGGGACATATGGGTCGAATAGGCCCCACAGAACCGATAGGGTATCTTGGGGACTGTCCTAATGCTCTTTTCGAAGGGTTTGCTCTAGTCGGGAGCCCGCTCGGGAATGTAATGAAGTAAGCAAAAATAAAGAGGGAGTTTAAGAAGGAATGTGTGTTTGCGAGGTGCGTGTTGTTTCGACTGCTGGTTAGTAGCCACTGCGATGGGTGGGCTGCGCCTCTCCGAAGTGTTGCTCAGAGTGATACGAGTCACTTGTGTTGATTGGTTGTGCTTGAGTGGAAACTAGCATTGAAAATGATTCTCTTCAGGATGCGAAAGTGCTGGGAATAAGTGAAGAAAACAATGGTATGGATGCAAGAAACTTCAAAAATATGTAAAGGGATTTCATTGAGATTGGTGTTAGTGCTACAACAAAAAGGTCCATCTTCTGTCGTGTGGCTTATAGTTTCGCCTACACGCGGGGAACATTATATACATAGATAGCATCATGGGGAGGCCAGCTCTTCCTCTTTGGCTTTGTCCTTGCCCCGAGGACAAATGCCGATCAGGTTGATAGCTGGAGTTGAGCTCGATCCGTGGTCGGGGAGGGGTTGGCTTGGACATTCGGTGGCTTGACCTCATTGAAAGAGAGTTATTTCCTCTCGATCATCTCCTGCAGTTTGCCTCGGAGGGTATAACATCATTATCCGTTGTATGCCGCGGAGCACCCATGTGGTACTCACAACTGAGATTCTGATTTTGGTTCACCAGGTTGAATTAAGGGTGAGGGGCCTCAGGTGCAAACCTTCTAGCCACCAGAAGTTCGCAATAGACTTGTGACTGGGGAATCGACAGAGGCGGGTACTGAGGTCGCGGCCTGCCCTGCCCTGCCCCCTGTCGCCTTGATGAAGTTGCGGGGTTGGGGCCCGTTGAACCGGTAAAGGTGCTCTTAAAATCAAGGGCATGTCGGAGGTGCCTGAGGATGGGTTAGAGTATAACGAAAGGCGTATGACTATAGGGCCTGCGACGGAGGATAAGCCGGTGGGGCCATGTAATAAACTGGCTAGGCGGGATAATGATGCTACTATAAGTGTAGAGGAGCCGGAGCCTGCGTCTGGACAACCGGTGATGCAGGCGGGAAGTTCAGGGAGTACTGTTGGGAGCCTTGATACCCGGGGTTAATTGCATTGACAGTGGTGTCTTTGCTTTTCCTCTGGCAGGTGGAGGGCGTAGCAATAGTGGCCTTATTTGAAGATTCCTCCTCCTTCTTTTTGACCGGGTCCTCGATCCTACCGAGCTTGATTTTGAGATCAACCTTTTTATCGGCCATGATCATCTTGGAGAATGAGGTCTTGTGGGCCAAGAGATGCAAATAGTATGCACCTTTCAAGGTCCCGTGGAACATCTGGATCTACTGGGACTCACAGATTGAGGGGAAGTGCTTTGCCACTTGAGCGCGCCAATGGACAATGTAATCCTCAAACTTCTACCCGTTCATCATTTCCATTGTGCTCAAATCTAGCAAAGATGGGGGCTCGGTCCAAGTAGAGATGTCCTCAGCTCGGAGCGACATGAACCAATTAAGGGCCGGTGCAGTCAGACTCTCTTGGAATGTGGTGATGACAAAATGTTCATACTCCTAATACTGGAACATCTTCCCTTGATAATGACGAAGGTGGTGCCGCAGATTTGACGTGTCATCGTACTTCTTTAAGTTCATGACATTGATTTGCAGGAGCAGCCGCATGCTCGAAAAAAGATTCAGGTCCAAGTAACTGGTGTCATATCAGGAATCACCAGCCTTAATGGCCCTCATCATCTCATCCATCTTCCTTAGCCAGTGCTCCTGCTCGGTCTTCGCTTCAGTGAGATCATATATGGGTGGAACTTGGGGGGGGCGCATGAGTAGGCGTGCCCAGTTCAGGGAGAGGGTTGTTTCTGGGAGTTGGAGCTTAGTAAGAGGGGCTAATGTTAGGTAGTAGAGTTGGGAAGGTGAACGGCTTAGTAGTGTGAGCAGGATTGTGTGCGCTTGATGCTGGGAGGACCATCAGCGGAGGAACTACGTAGATAGGGCTGGGACCGGCATGGATACCAGAGGCGGCACAAATATGGCTAGGTCCGATGTTAGGATCGTCATCAGTGGAGGAGGGACAGCTGCTGGAAGAGTCAGTAGCGGCGGAGGGATGTTGACCGAGTGGACCGCCAGTACGTGCATTGTCGGTGGAGTGGGTGCATCACCGCTCTTCGGAATATAGGTCGGCAGGACCCAAGGGTTCGGATCAACCGTTGGCCCCTGCCCTAGAGGGGAAGTAGAGCTCGATGAGGTACGATTTGGACCTTTGAACAGGGCCATGAGCTCAACCACATCGGCTATCATTTGACTGAACGCACTATCGAGCGCTGCAATGCGCGCAGGTTCGCCGGAGGTAGGTGGTGCTTGAGCTACTGGTGGTGGGACTTGTGCTAGAGGCGTCCCTAAGTATGCTGGAGGTATGCTTGAAGAAGCCAGTGACAAGAGATGTACCGAGGGGGCCCTAGAATGTGTTGACGGTACACCCGTTGAGGTCAGCTGTGGTGGCGCGTGTGCCGTGTGTGGCTGAGAATAGGCCGACGCTAGTGGGGCGGTTTCCTCAGGGACGATAGGCTGGTTTTCTTCTGCCATCCTTAATCGTAGGCGAGTGGGATAAGGGTGCAACACCGCTAGTTATAAGTACCTACATCCCATAGGTGTGTGAATTATAGTGCGAGAAAATTTCGTTTGAAGAGTAAACATGCAAAACAATAAATAAAAAGATAGAATGCATGAGATGCGTGAATTTTCGAAAGCTAATGCTGTCATTCACATTGACTCGGAGTATTCAAAGTACAATGCAAATTTTCTAAAAAGCAAAGCCCTAAGTCGGTCTTTCACCACGCTCAGGGCGCGATCGACCGCTGCCTTGAAAAGCATCGATTCCAAGTGAGAGCCTGGCGGAGGAATCTATCCTAAAGTGCGTGGGTCCATAGGCCTTATTCCTGGATTTCTCCAAAGCAGCGTTCGCCCGAGCCAACTCCTAATTGCGTCTCGATAGCTCGGCGCGGGTCCCTGCGAGCTCCCTCGAAGTTGACGCTGGTTAGTGAGCTCTTCGTCCTTTTTGGCTCTCTCCCGGTGAAGAGGATCCCTTTTTATTCTAGCGCCGACTAGTTCGAGGAGGAATATGTCCCAACAGGTGTGCCGGCCTTGGCTTATGGTGGCTCAGTGGGATTCTCGTGCGATGGTAGATGAGGGTTCAGTACTCCTCGATGGAAAGTGTGGGTTTGGTGCTTGAATGCTGTAGACAGCATGGACTGGACCTTTGAATGTAACAGCTTCAAGGAAGCTTCACTCTACCCGGTGAGGGACTAACAAAAGTGATGGCTTTGATGGAGGCAGTGACATAGTTATGGTCGAACGTGCGCCGACTAGTTTAGATGTAGGTGACGTTGTCTAGCGTCGGTATGGCGTGATAGAGGCGCGAACAAGAGGCCGAGCACAATATCCCTTACCAAGATAACAGGAAACCGATTTAGGACTCGTTAATGTGGATGACAACCTAAATTTTAAAAAACATATGATGCATGTTTGTGGAAAAGTAAATGCCTACAACTTAATATACAAGGTACAAGGTACATGTACATCTCTCTAAAAACAAAAACAACTTAACAACCCGTAGGCAAACTCGATGGATTGTCGATGAAGCTTGTAGGAGGCTGGCATGGAAGCATAGCACGATGCAGGGTTTTGTCCTACAGGAATCGTGCTATCTATGGATGGGGGTCTTTAATCAGGGATAGCGACGTCCCCAAAACCGAGCGAGGATCTTTGGGGGCCGGAGTAGTCGACGAGCCACTCAGTCCGTTCCTCTACTCGAAACCTCTTTCTAATACTAACTCCTATTGGCACCAGTGGGATTTTGGGCATGGTGCCTAATTACAACTAGGATGATGCGTAATGCATCCATGTATGTAAATGTGGAAATAAAGTGCGAAATCTAAATGAAAGTGGTAAACAGATAATAATAACAGTAAATGCCAGACAAACGAATCGAGCCCGAACCCTCTAAGTGTCCCCAGCAGAGTAGCCAAGCTGTGCAGACCCCGAATTTCGTCTTGTCGGGGCCCACATGCGTGTGCATTGATCTCACGGTTTAGGAGTGTCCACCTTACTGGGGGATGCGGGACGGACACGCGTGAGAAGGAGTCGCCACTAATTGTTTAAGATCCGGAGGTCGAGGGCCGGTGAGTTGCTCGGGTCTAGAGAGTAATGGATGCACCTAGTTTGCTAAGGCATATGATCTGCGAAACTAGGAGTTCCAAATTCGGGAGATCTGTTACATGCGGGCCTATATCTCGCACGCCCTATCGGTACTCTAGTTTGTCTAGGGTTTGCCGTTTTTAATTTATTTACCGCGTGAATTAAGTTTCATTCGTCTTGCTTGGTTTGACAGCGCAAATTTGTGGAAGCAATTGATTCGAGTTAAGTGACCAAAAGAAGACCGAATCCTCAGGTCAGGGGGCTAGTCCACCGTACTGCGTTCCGACTAACCGAATCATGATAGTCGGCTCATCGTGTGGACCGGGCCCGTGACTTGTGAGGTCCCACTCATCTCGGGGACCCTCAAACCGATTCGACCAATCCTAACGCTCAGATTGTTCGGTCGTCGACCGGGATCATTACAAGACTGAATATACAAATAAATCTCTCACAATGTGCTCTCAAATAATAATTACAGATTACAACAGATGGATCCCGATTAACTCTCGTTCGGCCATATTTTCACTCATGCTCTCCACCTGATTCGAAAGACCGAAACATAAATTAAGACGACGCGGGCTCATGAGGGCCGGAGGTCGCTCACACCGAACTGACGGGTTCGAGGAGGACTGGATGGTCCTTGAGATAACCATAAGATCAGTTGAGCTTCTGAGTGATTGTCTAGCCCCTTTCACACGACCCAACCCGATCCTCCACATGGATGCTACACGGGTAAGAACGGTGACTCGAGGCTAGACCCCATTCCCCACTCGGGTCGCGCGCGCTCGAGTGTATGGGGGGCGTTAGACTCCGTGATTGATGATTATGGCATTGGACCCTATGTGTATCGTGTCCCAATAGAGTCGGGCTCGATCCGCAAGAAGACAAAGGAAAACATATAAAAACAGACAAAAACATAAAAGTTGTGTGTTATCACTGGATTTACGTGATTTATCAAGTTATGAACCAGGGTTGTTTGGCAAACAAATTTCTACTCTAATCAGACAAAAAGAGGTCGCACATGGTGAAGGTCGGCCCAGGGGCCACCCTAGGTTGCTTAACTGAACTTGACAGACATGATGCATACAGTCAAGTCTCAAATGTGTGGATGGCTTTTAGGTTGTTCTGTTTCGTGACACCAAGGGCTTAACAGATTATGATAGAGGTGTATTTTAGCCTGAAACCCAAAACCTGACGTTTTGCCTAACTGTTTACCAATGTTTGACTATGCCGGGTTCAAAGTTAATTTATTTTTCATGTTTTGACCCATTCTAAGCACGAACTTAGGGAAATCGGGGCACGAAACACCACGGGGTGCCAAGGTCAATACACATATCCCATGAGGGATCGGACAACCTTTCGTAAGCTGTCCTCGCTCGTGCCTCTAGTCTAATTCCCTAAGCGCCCGAATCAACGCTAAGGTGACAAAAACATTACGGACAGGAAAAGGGAGGGTAAACGAATGCCAATCGCACCTTGACAGACGCTCGCCCCTTTCTTTATTCGATATGTTTTCGTCATCCTAACGTCTAGGGTGTTGGTGGATCATGAACCAGTGGTGATGCCCTTAAACCGAAACTATGTGTAAGTGTGAGTATGAAAAATCAAGACCACGTGACACGGACTATCGAAAGTTAGTAGCCTTTCGTCGTCTGATTCCTTGGATCTACTAGGGTCGTAAGGACCTTGAAAGAGCATAGAAACCAATCGCTCCGCCCATAAGTGGTCTAGGAAGAACTCATGCATCTCGATTCGAGCCGCCTCAAATCCAGCCCGGACTCGAGTCAAGACACATGAGTGCTCCCTAGATGTCCATCTACGCGTGTCACGTGTCTTAGTGCTTTTGTGAAATTGTGAGTTTTAAAAGGGCGTGGCCATCGGTTCTTGAATCGTAGTAAAAGCCAAGTGGATAAATTAGTCGAGTCCTGATTACCCCGTGTGTAGAATTATTAGATTAAGTAAGATCTTATTGAATGCTTTAATTTTGTTGGTTTTAGACCGTCAGACTAATCATGAATTGACTGCCTGAATATAATCCTAATCCCCAATTGTTTTAATTAACGAGAACAACTCATGACACGGGGATCGAGACGAGTCCAACCAAGAGGGCCTAGTCAACGATGGCCAAAATACCCTTGGACCCTTATGGGCTCGAGATAGTCACCAATACACAAATCCATGCAAAATACTTTATATTAACGCTTTAAAAGTGTGATTAATCATAAGACTAGTGTCGGTATGGGAACATAATCACATACAATTCGATAAACGAGTTTAAATTGAGAAATGAAAGCCACCCTTGACCCGAGATGGGTCGAGGAGCATTCGACCACTCCTTCTTGGGGATGGCCAAGAATCCCTTGACCCGACTCGGATCTCATGTGGTCTCTTCTCCCCGATTTTAATCGCTTCTCGCATGCTCAAGTCATCAAACACGATAATAACAAGCATATAACCGGTGCCGCCATGATATCAGGAAATACAGGCAAACACTCAAACATGCATAAAAACACGATATTAATCGGAATCGATAAAACAACACCAGCACATGAAATGAGAAATTGTAAAAACACAAGAAATGACTAAAGTAGATGAGAAGGAGGCTACATGGGCCCAAGAGAGCCAAAGGAGCTCTCGGCCACCTCCTCTTGAGGTGTGGTCGTGAGCTCCAATGGGTCCTTTTGGCCATAGTGGTCTCCCCGACTCCGACTTTAGCTGCCTCCCGTCATGCTAACTTGCAACACATCGTTAAACAAACATGTAAGTGAAGTAGAAATGTATTAAGAAAAATGTGCATATAACTAGTCAGGGACCGCCTTATCACTCTACAAAATTTGGAAATTAAAAGTTCTAACTCCTCTAAGGATTTAAAGGGTATTATACCTACACTTTGGGGGTGGAAACGAGTTGGGAAGAGTCTTGAAAGAAGGAGCAACAATTTTAGACAGTCTGGTGCACTAGAGAACCCGAGATGGCTTGGATGGCAACTTGAGTTGTTGAGGCTGGTTGGGTCAGTGGGGGTGGTTCTAGCGATTTGGCACGATGGTCCTTGACTCCTAAGGGACCTTTGGACACGGCTATGGGTGGCGCTCAGCAAGGCAAAGCCTAGTTGACCCGCCTACAAGGGATAAACCGTGAAAGGGAGAAAGAAGACTCGGGTGAGGAAACTGGCTGGAGAGGCCGGCTGGATGTAGAATCGATGGTTGGGCACGATGGTTCACTACCCTTGGGAGGTCCCTGGAGGGTGCTGGAGGTAGGTCACGGGTCAGAGCTACTTGGGTTGACCCTTCTGCAACAAGAAATTGAAAGCAAAGAAAAAGCAACCCGAGAGGGAGAAAGGGAGCCCGGGAAGTGACTTTCTTGGTGGGACGGCTCTCGGGACGTGATCTCCTTGTCACGGAGAGAGTGAGGGTCTTGGGTGACCCTTCAAGGGGTGTTGGCATGACTCACTTTAGTCGTGGGAGGTGCAAACTCGCTTAGAAACCGGGAAAGAGCTTGGAGACCCGAATCTGGAGCAGGCTGGAACGGTATGCTGGAGGCTTCAAACGACGAAACTAACACCACTAATGGATTTGGGAGATCGAGAACAAGGGGGGTATATAGTTTGTTTGAGGCTCGATTTAAGTCGGGTAGTGGTCGTCGGAAAATCGGGTGATTTTCTAGCAAAATTGGCCTTGCTCGGCCTTGTTATGGGTTTCTGGAATGCTGAACGGTAGAGAGGAGTTGAGGGAGAGTTGAGAGAATTTCTTGAGTGAGAAAGGCTAGAGTGAGATCGGAGGAAGCAAAGTGATTAGTTTGTCTTGGACTTAAGGCTATATAGGTGGACTAATGAGCAAACTAAGCACAATTAAGGGGATATTAGTGAAATGTGATGGCACTTAGGGAGTGGCCGGTCCTCATTAAAGAAATGGGGCATGGGAGGCAAGATCCACCATTCAAGGAAGTTGATGGCAGAGATGGATGTGAGTTGTACTAAAATATTAAAGAATGGGGGCTAGAATGAATACGAAATAAAAAGGGGGATATTTGCAAAATAAAAAATTCAAGTGGAGAGGACCTGCCATGGGGGATAGCCGTGTGTCCCACATGGTCTCAAGCTCAAGGAAGGTCAGGGAAGCTCGAGTCCGGGTCGATTGCAAGTTCGATTTTTGTGACTCGAATGGACGACGCATTGTCGATGCACGCGAAGAGACGATTCCGACTAACCCAATATCGACATATTTTGCCTTTGTGGATGACTTGATGGCCTAGAGGCTCGGGAGTTGGTTTTGCTCAATTGGGGTGATCGGAGCAAAGTTAATCGTTTTTGTCGCCCATTCATGTGTTTGCGTGTTGCACTCGCCGTGTTGATGTACTTTCTCGCTCAGGTGGAATGGTTGACTTCGTGACCTCCGTCACAAATCGGAACCAAAGACGTCCCGAGAATCTATATTCGGAGTTTTCTCACTGTTTTCCAAGTGTCTTGATGTGCCCGAAGACCACTGTGTTCTTTGTTTGTCGAAAACGGATCCCGAAGATTTGTTGGGGGACGTTTGAGACCCTTCTAGAGCCACTCGGGAAACCTAGATGATTTGTGCTGTCCGAATTGAAATGATATCCTTGGCTCTTTAGGTCGTTAGGATTGATTAGTGTACATCTCGGGCGTTAACATTTCGCTAGACGAGCTCCCAACATGAGAATTTGCCAGAAATGGGCCCTTTTTTTCGCCTGAAAGGCACTTGGAAGACCTAAACGACTTGTACAGTGTGATCAGGCATAACCTTCCTGATCTTCGGGGTCTGTCAGCACCCCATTTTGGCTCACCGATTTAAATTACATCATTAGCAATGATCCAAGCCATGACTTGAGCAGAATACAGAAAAACGGCTCAACAGAGCAGGAAATCACTATTCATCCTTAAGTCGGCAAAATCAAGCATATGACATGTACACACGACAGAAGGACTCCAGGGGTCATCAAGGAGCAACAGAGTGACTAGAGAGCTCAACAATGTCTAAAATCGGCATTTTCAATATATCACACGAACAGATCTATTTTCCGATAGTTTGCTCGACCGTCGGAAGATAGCCAATATTGGACTTCAAAAATCCACATCAACGCCAAACAGATGAAAAGTGTCTTCAAACGCATTTCGCAAATCATCCGTTCTATACAGAACAACTTTCTGTATATAGACAACTTTTCAGTGGAAGTCCAAAAATGTCGGTTTCTCGGAGAAAAGTTAATTCCAAATATCAGATGCGGCCATGCCCCACAATCATACAGAGTACGAGCAGTACTTCAGATTGTCTTTTGAAAGCCATGCAGACACCCTGAATGACTTTCGAGTGACAAAACGGGCATACCCTTCTTCGGAGGAGCATAACCGGAGACTGATATGATGGAATTACGGCAAACGAAGGTCATACTGCATTGCCCTGAAAACTCTAGCGGACAGACGCAATTGGGCAAATCAGACAGCAAAACCATTTTCAGTTTCCCGAGTAACCTCTGAAGAGCATAAATGGCCATTTTCAGTGGAAATGCATATCTGGAGGTCGTTTTTACGGAAACTTGACGCTAGGTGCCTACTTTACACAGTGCTAGCCTTCCCAAGGCTCAACGTGGAATCGTCGGAATGAATCACACAACTCATCTAGACCTCCTAAGTAGTGCTTTAGAGGTTTAAGGTACACTTTTCAAGTCCTTAGAGATCCAATCTCGACAAACGGAGATCACAGTGATTTCCGGAGCGCCCAAGCAACTCAAAAAACAATATGAGAAATCCAGTTTCGACCTCCTAAGACATCTTCGGCTCCACGTTTGCGTTATCGGCTTAAGAATCAATAGTTCACGTTGTCTAACAATTCATGTCAAAATAACCAATGTGAGATGCAGACACAAGATATGCTGTCAGAAGCGGACAACTTTGCTCTGGTCACCTATAATGAGCAAAATCGACTTTCGAGCCTCATACGGACCCGAGGCATTTTTCCACGAAAAGTGCCAATCTTGGGCTCATTAAATCCGTTTTCTCGCGTATATCGACAATTAGATGTTCAATTTGAACCACGAGTTTCGAATGCGCGATCAATCGAGATTCGAGCTTTCCTCCCGACTCAACTCTAACCCAAGCGGGACCCACGACATTTTCTTCCCTTTGGCTCAAGACAAAGCTAGCCAAGTTGCATGCAAAATATCTAGCTTTCTCCTTCTTGCACTCAACCATCACCATCCATGCATTCAATGCTCTTAACTCTTCTTCATGAAGAATACTTGGATGACATTCATCCTTATCTTGCTTAGAAAATTCGGATCTCCCTAAGCCTTGCCTTAATCAAGCTTTTCTTCACTTAATTGCTCATTAACTTTGCCTATATATTGCTCCAAAGTAATTAAGCTAAGGATTCACCTTCAAGCACTCTCTCTCTAGCATTTTCTCGCTCAAACAAAAGCTCTCAAACTCTCAAGGAGTTCAGCAAAATCGCAGCTCAGCAAGAACAAGCAAAACCAAGCAAAACCGGGCAAAGTCTTAAGTCGGAATCCATCCCAGCTTATATCCAAACTTTACCAAACTTCATATCCCACATGTTTTTGACCCCCTCTATCCATTTCTGAGCTTAGATTTTAAGTTTGAAGCCTCTAAGCCATAGAACCAGCCTTGAACAAAATCTGGACAGATTTGGTCCTTCTCGGGTCAAAAATGTCAAACCGGGTTTCAAGCCATTCCAAGTCGGTTTGAGCTACCAAAACCCATCAAACACCTCCCCACACAACCCTAGGGTGTCAAGGAGTCAAGAAATCCAAGAAAAACCCATCGGTTTAACCCCAGGAAGAAGAAACAGCCCAACTGCCCAGTCGAGTCGAAATTTCTGACTGTTTGTACGGTTTTCTTGCAGATCGGGTCGATCGAGGACTCTTTTCGGAAAACGACCACCACAGCCACCTCCGGAGGTGAGTTAGAAGTCGGGAGTCGTTGGCCTTGCTCAAAAATTCCATCGGGAGCCTCCGTGGCGACGTCCGACCCAACTTGTGCCTTGCTTTGTTTTGGGTGATTTTTGCAGGACTGCACGGGTCGACCCGACAACTCTGGGAACAAACGACCACCACGGTCACCTAGAGGGATCCCTTGGCTACCCAAGGCCGCCGACCTTGCCTCAAAATTCCATCGTGAGCCTCCGTGGCGACGTCCAACCCGACTTGTGCCAGTCGGGTCTGTCCAGTATTCCAGCCGGGTCTGTTTGGTGCCATTCGGGTCTGTTCAACGGAAAACAGCCCAAACCCGACCCATCAACGGTCCAACCCGACTCTTGAAGGTACCATCCCGCATCTCGGGACTAGGTATGACCATTCCTGACTTAGAGGAGCTATGACTTTTACATTCTCGTTGCGTTTATGGAGTTATAAGGGGTTTTATGTATGTTTTATCTTCAAGTTTTAATCTTTATGCATTTTCCATGTTATATCATGCATATTTATCCTTGATTTATATGCTAGCATGTTGGGAAACACTTGGATTGTAATCAAGAAGAACATCCCGACCCGGAAAAGGCAAAGAGCTCACGGGTTTCCCTTCAAGGGAGGTGACCGAATGCTCTCTTGCTCCTTTCGGGCAAGGAACGATCTTCTTGACCCAATCCAAGTTCGATTCCCGAGTTTCATCATATTTTCTCACGTGCATGAAGTCGGTATTGTTTTATCGATTCCTTAAATAACTTGTTTGTGTATGTTTCCATGTTCGAATGCGTTATTCAAATTATGGCAATACCGACTTTCGTTTAATCGTGTCATTTATAATGTTTGTCGTTTAAGCATGCGAGAAATGATTCGAAACGAGACGGGGAAACCTCGTGGAACCCCATTCGGGCCATGGGACCTCTCGGCTATCTCCAAGGAGAAGTAACCGAGAGCCTCTTAGACTCGTACAGGTTGCATGAGGCTTCCTCTTCCCGTTTTGAGTTCGTTCTCGGCTTTCGTGTAATTTGCAATTTACATTATCGTCACAATATCGCATGAAAATGTCTTTTCAAAACAAAGCATGCATGGATTCGAGTATCGATGACTCATTCGGGTTCATTCGGTTACGAGGGTAGTTTCGGTCATTTGATCAAATTATCCTCGATCCTTATGGAATTGTCTTGGTCATCGAGTCGCGAATCGTTCTCACAATTAATGCATCCGGCACAACCCTTAAGCATTAATTTCACGAACGGGTTAATCGGGACGCTCACATGATTAAACCCATTTCACAATGATAAAGTTTACACGAATCGACCATTAACTGATAACTCGCGTCGATGAGTTGTCAAATGATGTTGGTGCCCTTTTCAAACTTATCAATTTCAAAACCCGAAACGCGCGGTCCGATGTAGCATTGACGTCTGAAAAGGGCTTATGTGTCTCAACTTGAGTTTTTACCTGATTCCAAGTAACTCAGGTCAGGATACAAAAGATCTTTCTAGATCACTTCCGGGCAGATCGACCGGTTCTTTGGCATTTTCGGGGTTCTTGCACAACCCTGGACGATCCAGGGAATCGGTCGACACCGGCTACAGGCCGAGGTGGCCCGCACTGCGATGTTTCCCCTTTTCTGAAAATAATTTTCAAATAAAGGGCAAAATCGTCTTTTCACAATTCAGTGACACCCTTAGGGTTAGCATGACAGAAACACTACAGTACGGGATAAGAATAGGCTACCTGTTCAGGTGCAGGTTCATCTGCATAGCCTTTTCTTATCTAACTGAGAGTTTCTGTCATCCTAACATAGACTCGGGTAACTAGAACGGTTATCTCTGTCAGAAAACATGCAAAATGCTGATTAACCTTTCACTCGACCAAACCAAACACTAGATAATGGTTAGGAGGAATTCTAGATTCCAAATTTAGAGTCAAAACACGAGTTTGGCTAATTCAGTGAAAATTCAGCGTCACAATACAGAACAACTGTAAAAGCAATCAACACACACGAAACTTGACTACGGACACCCGACATGTCAGGTTCTCAAACCAAAGCCGAATGCTAAAACATTGGCACGCATTTGTTTGTCTAGGGTAGGATTTGCATGCCAAAATACCTTGGATTAATAAACTTGTTAATCCACGTACATTCGGTGAATACAAACACATTGTCTGTTATTTACCTGCTGCTTGTAATCTTTCCGCACCTGTTTGCCATGCGGGTCGAGCCTGATCCCCAGGCCGAATAATATTAGTGTTAAACGCCCTAATCATCGAGCACAGGGTTCAACGCCCTAATCAACACTCACAGGGTTCAACGCGCTATTCAGTGAGAGCGTACCTTGAATTTTAGTTCTTCGATTTTTCCCTAAACTCACGGTAAGTTAGAGCGGAATAATAACCGAACGCGAATCGATTGGAATTCGATCATTTGTAATTTATATTTTATTGTATTTCTGAGAGCATTGTAAGGATTTTATTTTGTACATTCATTCTGTAAGAATTCCAGTCGGTGAGCGAACGGTCCGAGAGTCGAATTAATCGAATCGGTCTAATGCTTGCCCAGATACAAGTAAATCCAAGAACTCGCGGTTCTGGTTCACGCAGGGTAGAACCTCCATGATTCGATGAACTGTAACTCAAGATTGTGAACCAACTCCCCGACATACGGGTTTACTTCTCCCTCGGCTTCTCAACCAACATCGTTTGGTTCATCGAATCTCCGGTGTCAAAACGTGCGAGCCGAGTGCAACTTAATTCATGTGGTAAATCATAAAACATGCAAGCCTAGCAAACCAAAGTACCGAAAGGGCGTGCGGGATATAGGCCCGCACGTAACATGAACCCCCGAACACGGATTTTCCAGTTCCGCACAGACCAATGCCTTAACAACAAACTGTGTGTTCCATACCCCTAGACCCGGGTAACTTGTCCGCCCTCGACCTTCGAGTCGTAAAATGATAAGTGGCGACTCCTTCTCTCACGTGTGTCCGTCACACGTCCCCACGGGAAGGTGGACACTCCCAAGCCGCGCGATCTAAAAGCGCGCAATGCGGGCCCCGACGAGAGTCCACATTCGGGTTCGTACAGCTTGGTGACTCCACTGGGGACACACTTAGTGGGTTCAGGCTCGATTCGTTTGCTTTGCTTGCATGTTCATTTACTGCTTTCCGCAATTTTTCGCTTATCTATTTTACGCACATTTACTTTTCTGCACTTGCATTGCTTCATCCTAGTGGAATTCTAAGTACCTCGCCTGAAATCCCATGGGCGCCAATTTAGGAAGCTAGGTTAGTCAGAGGTTCCGAGTAAGGGAACGGGTCGAGTCGGCTCTGCCACCGAACCGGCCCCCAAAGATCCTCGCTCGATTTCAAGGAATTGACACCCTTGAATCGGGAGCCCCCATCCCTAGTTAGTGGTTGTTTCAGTAGAACACTGAAACCATGCATAAACAGGGACCGTCATGCTGGACCAAAATTTGCCTTCATGCCGCCAACCGACCCAAAAGTTGAGTCTTTGAGTCGGCTCGTAGTTTTTCTTTTAGGCGAGCCTTTTGTTGTTTTCACTGAATGAGTGTTGTACAATGTAAAGAACTCGTGTTATAGTTTATTTTTCTACACCTGCATGCATGTTTTCAAAACAACCTAAGACATTGTATCAGTTTAATGTTTAAGCTCCCCTGCTCAAACTATCTTTGTAAATTAAGGAACTTGAACCAAATCGATGCAATGGCATTAGCTTTTGAAAACTTATACACTGCATGCATTCTATCTATTTCTATGTTTGCACAGCAGCTGCCATGTCTCGCACGACAGGCGAGTTGTGCCAACATTCGCGGGTAGACCACTTGCGGTCTTCACTTCTCCATAGCGAGATGTGCTATGACCAGAAGCCGAGTCCATCCCGGCCACCCACCTCGCACGACAGGGGAGTCGTGCCCACTTTCGCGGGCAGGCCACTTGCGGCCTTCACCCTTCCTCCACGGCAAGACGAGCCTTGGCCCGAGGGCCGACCCACCTTCCCAGGTGAGACTAACCGACACTAACTTCTTACTAACAGAGAACATCACCGTGTGATTAGACGCACATCCCTCCGCGTGACCCCACGCATCTACCAATGATCAAGCATGCCTCACACATGTCCAAGCATGTTTACACCAACTCATACAGGCATGCTCAACGTATCAATGCATGTCTCTCGGTGTGCTCGCACGACGCCTACCAGGCCAGTTCGCTTCCCTACACTCTTGCATTGAAATCCTGAACAGTTCATGCTCCTTCATTGTTTTCTTTTCCCATTGCAGGAAATTCCCAACAAGAAGGCAGCCTGAATACTGAACCACCACAATTGAGGCAACAAACGTCTCTCATCCAGCTCATTGGGATTTCAACACTGAGTTCCCACCCTCCCTCCACAAAGAATGCGAGAAAATCAAAGCTCATCTGAAATCCAAAATTGTCTTGGATTTAAATTCATCCAAGCAATACTCCAAGGAGCAAGTCTAATCCTTCAACTGCAAAGACCGGAAGTGACAGCTCCACAAACAGAGCATGACCCAACTCTCGATCGCAGGAGATACCAGCACGGTCATGCCTCCGATCAAAGAATGGATCTCACTCGTCCTCTGTCGTCGCCGCCGACTAAGCACTGGAACAACATACCCAGTCTTTTTTAAACTCTCTTTTGCTTTAATTTAAATGCATTCCCACAAATGGGCTCCCGACATGAACAAATCCTTCAACGGAGTATTAGGACGGTCTTTGCGACGCCCTATTAGTTCTGTTGGACCTATTCGACTCGCCAGTCCTCATGAGACCCGGCTCCTCGAGCCCTCCGTAGGACGGTTGAGCAAGCCTACTCGCAACAGGGAAAATATGCTTATGTGACCTCGGTCACGGTCTAACCACTCTAGAGTGGTGATGACCAGATTCTCGGAAACAAATGTCGTCTGCACGGGGCACCCCTTGGGTCGCGGAAGGGACAAAAAGGGATTTTCCCATGGGACCACCTCATATTTCTTACCACATATCCCCCGCATAATCGCCTAATGCATTGTCTTCTTTGTCATCCTTCACAGGGGCACATTGACCACAGGTGAAGAGCGATGCACGAGTTCACGCTTCCTCGAGAACTTGTCTCGGACCCTTTCCTTATACTTTGACAAGGGAGGTGTTCGACGATGAGGCACCCCCCTATGAAGCCAAAGACAGGGACAATTGAGTGAATCACTCAGCATCGATACAACAGTCTTCCTCGAACATCCATTGCCTTCAACAGCGTGCACCCTCCAAGAGGCAGACACTGTAAAGAACAGCAAGAGATGATCGGAGATATCGCACAAGGCGCCTACCACGGGCCACTTCAACAAATGAAGACCGGGGCATCCCCGTTCAAAATTCGCACCAGGGCAACCTCGTTTCCCTATTCACGGGGCAATTCTACATTTTCTTTCTAGTCAACAGGGGAAATTCACATGCAATGCTTGTAAGGGCAAATGACACGGAGTTCGGCTCCCGAGTGCACAAGAGTCAAATTTCCAAGAGAGCCGGCCCTCACAAAATAGAGCTAGCAACATGCAATGAGTCTCCACGAGGCGAAGTGCACCAAAGCGGCATCGACGATGCAAAGTCGAGGAGTTTCAATCAAAGACACGTGGCACAAAACAAACCCCGGCTGCAAGAAAAAAACAGAGCGGAAAGAAGCGAGAAAAACCCGCCAATGAAGAGAGAGAGAAAAGAAGCGGGAAAAACCCGCCAACCAACAAAAGAAAGGCAATGCCGAGGTTCATCAAAAGCACCGGCGCCGCCAATCCAGAGAAATCAACAAACCCCGACAAAAGGGGAGCAGCAGACAAAACTCCTCGACGGAGATAGAAAACAATGTACTCGGAGGTTGAATCCTTCAAAACCTTCGCCCTTGCAAACTCAAGAGATAAAGAATCGAGCTCGCTAGGTCGAAAACCCCTTTTGGGGCGGCCTAAGCAAAAGCTAGGGTAAAAGAGAGGCACGACCGGAAATCCTTTGGGGCGGTCGTGGCAAAAGGAGAGCTCTTCCCCTTTAGGTTGAGAGGTGCGGCCCCGAGGTAGGTGACCGTAGCAAAAGGAGAGCAAAACGAGAGATAGATAAAATTGCCCCCTAGTCTCTCACACATCGTGTGTGTGCGCACCCGAATTTCATCTCGTCGGGGCACGCATGCGCGCGCCTAAGCAAACGCGGCTTGGGAGTGTCCACCTTCCCGGGGATGCGCGACGGACGCGCGTGAGAAGGAGTCGCCACTTGCCATTTTACGACCCGAAGGTCGAGGGCCGGCAAGTTACCCGGGTCTAGGGGTACGGGGTACTCCTAAATGCTAAGGCAATGGTCGTACGGAACCGGAAGTTCCGAATTCGGGGGTTCTATTACGTGCGGGCCTATATCCCGCACGCCCTTTCGGTACTCTAGCTTGCTAGGCTTGCCATTTTGTTTATTTACCGCGTGATTTAGAGTTGTACTCGACTCGCCCGTTTTGACACCGTAAATTCAATGAATTGATCAAGTTGGGCCAAGAGTCCGAAAGATGAGTAGGCTTGTGCATCGAAGAGTCGGTTCACTATCTTAGCGTTACAGTTCATCGAACCGTGATGGTCGAATCTCTGCGTGAACCGAAGCCACGAGTATCCGAGCTTACTCACCCTTTGGTGGCGATAGACCAACTTGACCAATCCGGCACTCGGACCTCTCGCTCACCGATCGGGGATCCTTACAAGTAAATGGACATACAAATAGAATCCTCACAATGTTCTCTCGTATAATTACAAAATGCAACTGAATAAGTAAATGGATCCCGATCGGTTTGCATTGGGCCAATATTCCGCTTCGGCTCACCGAGTATTTTGAATAGCCGATAAACAAATTAAGGCAACGCGGGCTCAAGGAGCCGGGGGTCGGGTCCGATCGATCCAACGGTCTTTGGGAGAACCGGTCGGTTCCCACTGTGTCCGATGGGCCGATCGAGCTCCCGGGTGATATCTAAACCCGTTTCACACGCTCGATCCAAATCTACCTTCCACATAGGCCGCATTCGGAGTGTGACAGTGAATCGAGGCTAGATCCCATTCCGCACTCGGGTTGCACGCGCTCGGTGAATTAGGAGGCGTTGGACCTCGTGTTCGGTAGTTTGGGGCATTGGACCCCGTGTAACACGTAGCCTATGGGCTCGGGGCCGAATCGCGATAAATCATCAAAAGCAAGAACAAAACAGAAGAAAACTGATATAACTGACACGTTATAGAAAGCAACTGACAACTATCAGTGAATACAGACAAATGGTGTATTAAGTCAAATGTACGTGACTTAATCAGTTATTACCCGTGGTTGATTGGCAAAAAATGCATCTAACCTAGGCAAACATAGAGGGCGGGCTAGGATAAGGTTCTAAGCCAATTACATATGTGTGTTTGTTTTATGACTCTTATTCAGTTAAGTGTCACTGTGATTTCACCGAATTAGCCAAACTCGTGTTTTGACTCTAGATTGGAATCTACCATTCCGCCTATTCATTATCTAGTGTTTGATTAGGCCAAATGCATGATTAATCCGGTTGTTCGTGTTTTGTAACTGAAATAAAATGATCCCCACTGAATCTACAATAGGAAGAAGGAAACACCGAAGACGAACGAAATGGGCCACACGAATGAAACTCGTACCCGAACGGGTTGCCCTTTTTCATTCATAGTTCTAGGTGTTTCCAACTCCCTAAACCTAAGGTATCGGTGAATCACGGAATGACGATTATGCCCTTGGATGATAAAATCGTGGTGTTCGTATACAAATTGGAGATCGTGTTGCACGAAGGAGTCTAAGGAGGACTCTCGTGCCCCGACTCGGGCCGCCTCAAATTGGGCCCGGACTCGAGTCACGGCACGTGAGTATTCCCTAGACATCAATTCTATTCGTGTTACGCATCTCGGTATTTTGAAATTGTGAATTTTATTGGAAAAGGGCATTCACGCCGTTCCGTAAATCATCGATGCGTTTTACCAATTAAGGATCAATTAACCCGATTATTTAGTCCATGTGACTTAGTTAACCGAATGGTGCGCATCCCGTTTTCCCATTTTTGAAATCCTTCAATATTTATTATACCATGTTGCAACTACGATTTTGACGGTTGACATCCGAATTATAACGTGTCTAATAAGTAATGAATGCGTAGGCAACGATTAAAAGGAAGTGTAATCACAAACAATTCCAAGGATCGGTTTTGGAACGAAGGAGAGACCAACCGAGACTCCAAGGAGGTCACGGATGACTCGGCCACCCCTTTTAGGGTGAATGGCCGAATACTCCTGTCAGCACCCCATTTTGGCTCACCATTCCAAACAATGATATTAGCAATGACCCAAGCCACGACTTGAGCAGAATACAGAAAACGGCTCGGCAGAGCAAGAAATCACTATTCATCCTCAAGTTGGCAAAATTGAGCAAATGGCCCATGGACATGACAGAAGGACTCTAGGGGTCACCAAAGGGGAACAGAGCGACCAAAGAACTCAACAATGTCCAAAACCGGCGTTTTCAGTGTATTACACGGACGGCACTATTTTCCGATAGTTCGCTCGGTCATCGGAAGATAGTGAATATTGGACTCCAAAAATCCACACCAGTGCCAAATAGATGAAAAGTGTCCCCAAAGGCATTTTGCAAATCATCTGTTCTATACAGAACAACTTTCTGTATACAGACAACTTTTCAGTGGAAGTCCAAAAATGCCGGTTTCCTGGAGAAAAGTTAATTCCAAATATCAGACGCGGCCATGCCCCATCAGCACACAGAGTAGGAACAACGCTTCAGATTGTCTTTTGGAAGTCACACAGACACTTCAAATGACTTCCGAACGGCAAAACAAGCATACCCCTCTTCAGAAGAGCATAGCCGGAGAAGGGTCTGATGGAATTACGGCAAACGAAGTTCATACTGCATTGCCCAGAAAACTCTAGCAGACATTCACAATTGGGCAAAACAGACAGCAAAACCCTTCGCGGTTTCCCGAGTAACCTCCGAAGAGCGGAAATGACCATTTTCAGTGGAAATCCATATCCGGAGGTCCTCTTTGGGGAAATTTGACGCCGAATGCTTACGTTACACAATGCTAGCCTTCTCAAGGCTCAATGTGGAGTCGTCGGAATAATTCACACAACTCATCTAGATCTCTCAAACAGTGCTTTAGAGGTCTCAGATACACTCTTCAAGTCCTTGGAGGTCTAATCTTGACAAACAGAGATTACAGTAATCTCCGGAGTGCCCAAGCAACTCAGAAGTCACCTTGAGAAAACCAGTCTCGGCCTCCTAGGACGTCTCCGGCCCCACGTTAGCATTACCGGCTTAAGGGATGATTGTTCACGTGGTTTGACAACTTATGCCAAAATGACCAACATGAGATGCAGACACGGGATATGCTGTCAGAAGCGGACAACTTCGCCCCGATCACTTGCAATGGGCAAAATCGGCTCCCGAGCCCCACACACATCCGGGACATTTCTCAATAGAAAATGTCAATCTTGGGCTCATTAACTCCGTTTTCACGCGTATACCGACAATTCGACGTTCAATTCGAACCACGAACTTCGAATACGCGACCAATCGAGACCCGAGTCTTTTCCCGGTTTCTCCTCACAAGCCGTGGGACCCACGGGCTGCCCAAGGGCAACCGCCCTTTGCCCCAAACTTTTCGGCCTTTTCCCCTTTCCTCTCTTGCCCTCACCTAGCCCAAAATATCTTTGGTCTTCCAAGTCAACACTCAAGCCATTAACTCCACCTCCATTAATGCTTCTTGGCTCTTCCTCATCAAGATACTTGGATGACATTCATCCTCATCTCCATTAGGGCAACCGACCTTCATTAATGAGGCCCTTAATGGTGCTTTGTTTTGCTTAATTGCTCATTAGCTTCACATATATATTGCCTATTTGTGATTAAGCTAATCATTCATGAAGCACACCTCATCTTGCTAGTTTCTCCCTCTAGAAAATGCTCTCAACTCCTTAGGAACCAGCAGCAAGCAAAGAACTTCATGAAAATCAAGAATCAAGCCAAATAGCTTTGGAGTTTAGGTCGGGATCCATAGCGGGCACTATTCCGACTTATATCCAAAATTCTTCAAACTTCATAGACGACATGTTTCGGACCCAAGGATTCCATTTCTGAACCCAGTTTTTTAGTTTGGAGTCGTTTGCTTATCATTTTGGATCATTTCGGGTGAAGTTGGAGCTCTCGGGTGAACAGTGCCCGTCACCAGGCGTCACCGAGCGCAGCCAGGCGTCACCGAGCGCAGCCAGGCGTCACCGAGCGCAGCCAGCATCCGCAGCCAGGCGTCACCGAGCGCAGCCAGCATCCGCAGCCAGGCGTCACCCGCGCACGCCCGCGCCCGTCACCAGCGCACGCCCGCGCCCGTCACCAGCGCACGCCGCGCCCGTCACCAGCGCACGCCCGCGCCCGTCACCGCGCACGCCCGCGCCCGTCACCAGCGCACGCCCGCGCCCGTCACCAGCGCACGCGCGCCCGTCACCAGCGCACGCGCCCGTCACCCGCGCACGCCGCGCCCGTCACCAGCGCACGCCGCGCCCGTCACCCGCGCACGCCGCCCGTCATCCGCACGCACGCGCACGCCGCGCCCGTCACCGCGCACGCCCGCGCCCGTCACCTCACCAGCGCACGCCCGCGCCCGTCACCAGCGCACGTCCGTGCCCACTAGCTCCCGTCACCGTGCTCGACCGTGCCCGTGCACGTCCATCCTTGCACCCGAATACCCTTTTAAGGGTTCCACCGAGTCACCCGACTCTCAAACACTTCCCCGACTCTTTCCTCGTATTCCGAGGCTAGGTAAAACACTTCGACTTAGAGGAGTTAGGACTTTTTATATTTTTGCATGGCTATGGAGTATTATGGTGTTTTCATGCATGTTTCATTCACAAGATTTAATTTTTATGCAATTTTATGTTATATTATACACGTACACTATCTTAGGACTTGCTACCATGTCGGAAAGGGGCTTGGATCATCATAAAGAAGACTATCCCGACCCTATTATGGCACATTAAGTCTCGGCCAATTCTCTAAAGGAGAGGGTTGAGATTTAAATTGCTCTTTTCGGGTTAAGATCGGTCTCCTTAGCCTATTCAAGTTAATTTCCGAGTTTGTTTATCATTATTGCATGCATGAAGCCGGTGTTATGTTATCCTTTTCCTTAATTAACACGTTTGTGAATGTTTGTATGTTTGAATGAGCTAAACAAATCGTGATAACGCCGGCTTTTGTTAAAAAAGGGTGCTATTTATCACGGTCGATGTTTGAGCATGCGAGAAATAATTAAACCACGATTAGGAAATCGTTCGTGACTCGGATAGAGCCATGAGAACCTTCGGCCACCCTTCACAAGATGAAGCCGAGGGCTTCTTGGCCTTCCTTGAGTCAAGAATGAATTCCTTATCTCAAGTTTAATTTGTTGATCGGATGATGTGAAGTTTTACTTCAATGTCTTTACGATTCCCATATTAAAATATCATGTAAAGACTCTTTTAAACAAAGCATGCATGGATTCGAGTATCGATGACTCATTCGGGTCCATTTGGTTATGAGGATAGTTTCGGTCATTAGACCAAATTATCCTCGATCCTTATGGAATCGTCTTGGTCGTCGAGTCGCGAATCGTTTTCACAATTAATGCATTCGGCACAACCCTTAAGCATTAATGCCACAAACTGGTTAATCGGGACGCTCACACGATTAAACTCACTTCACACTGATAAAGTTTACCCGAATTGGACATTAACTGATAACTCGCGTCGACGAGTCGTCAAAGGATGTTGGTGCCCTTTTTAAACTTATCAATTTCAAAACCCGAAACGCGCGGTCCGATGTAGCATGGACGTCTAAAAAGGGCTTTTGTGTCTCAACTTGAGTTTTCACTTGATTCCAGGTAACTCATGTCAAGATACGGAAGATCTTTCTGGATCACTTCCGGACAGATCAACCGATTCTTTGGCTTTTTCAGGGTTCTTGCACAACCCTGGATGATCCAGGGAATCGGTCGACACCGGCTACAGGCCGAGGTGGCCCGCACTGTGATGTTTCCCCTTTTTTCTGAAAACAATTTTCAAATAAAGGGCAAAATCGTCTTTTCACAATCCAGCGACATCCTTAGGGTTAGCATAACAGAAACACTACAGTACGGGATAAGAACGGGCTACCTGTTCAGGTGCAGGTTCATCTGCATAGCCTTTTCTTATCTAACTGATGAGTTTCTGCTATCCTAACATAGACTCGGGTAACTAGAACAGTTGATCCTTGTCAGAAAACCTGTGAAATGTTGATTAACCTTTCACTCGACCTAACCAAACACTAGATAATGGTTAGGAGGAATTCTAGATTCCAAATCTAGAGTCAAAACACGAGTTTGGTTAATTCAGTGGTAATTCAGTGTCACAATACAGAACAACTGTAAAAGCGATTCACACACCTGAGATTTGACTCTCTTTGTCAAGTTCTCAAAACAAAGCCGAATGCTGAAACATTGGCATATGTTTGATTGTTTAGCATATGGCATTTGCTTGCAAAAACACCCCTGGGTTAATAATCTGTTAATTCACGTAAACAAGACAATAACAAACACTTTGTCTGTTATTAACCTGTTGCTTGTTATCTTTCTACACCTGTTTGCCATGCGGGTCGGGCCTGACCCCTAGGCCGAATAATATTAGGGTTCAACGCCCTAATCATCGAGCACAGGGTCCAATACCCTAATCAACACTCACAGGGTCCAACGCCCTATTCAGTGAGAGCGTTCATTGAATTTCAGTTCTTCGGTCTTTTCCCTAAACTCACGGTGAGTTAGAGTGGAATAATAACCGAACGCGAAACGACTGGAATTCGACCCTTTTGCAATTTGTATTTATTGTTTTTGAGAGCATTGTAAGGATTCTATTTGGTGCATTTTATTCTGTAAGAATTCCAGTCGGTGAGCGAACGGTCCGAGAGTCGAATTAATCGAATCGGTCTAATGCTTGCCCAGACACAAGTGAATCCAAGATATCGCGGTTCTGGTTCACGCAGGGATTCAACCTCCATGGTTCGATGAACTGTAATGCAAGATTGTGAACCAATTCCCCGACATATAGATTTACTTCTTTCCCGGCTTCTCAACCGACATCGTTTGGTTCATCGAATATCCGGTGTCAAAACGTGCGAGCCGAGTGCAGCTTAATTCACGCGGTAAATAATAAAACATGCAAGCCTAGCAAACCAGAGTACCGAAAGGGCGTGCGGGATATAGGCCCGCACGTAACATGAACCCCCGAACACGGATTTTCCGGTTCCGCACAGATCAATGCCTTAACAACAAACTAGGTGTTCCATACCCCTAGACCCAGGGTAACTTATCCGCCCTCGACCTTCGGGTCGTAAAATGATAAGTGGCGACTCCTTCTCTCACGCGGGAAGGTGGACGTTCCGACCAAGCCGCGCGATCGAAAAGCGCGCGATGCGGGCCCCGACGAGAGTCCACATTCGGGTCCGTACAGCTTGGCGACTCCACTGGGGACATACTTAGTGGGTTTAGGCTCGATCCCGTTTGTTTGCTTGCATGTTCATTTACCGCTTTCTGCAATTTTCCGCTTATCTACTTTATGCACCTTTACTTTCCGCACTTGCATTGCATCATACTAGTGGATTTAGGTACCTCGCCTGAAATCCCACGGGCGCCAATTTAGGAAGCTAGGTTAGTCAGAGGTTCCGAGTAAGGGAACGGATCGAGTCGGCTCCGCCACCGAACCGGCCCCCAAAGATCCTCGCTCGATTTCAAGGAATTGACACCCTTGAATCGAGGGCCCCCATCCCTAGTTAGTGGTTTTCCCAGTAGAGCACTGAAACCATGCATAAACAGGGACCGTCATGCTGGGCCAAAAATAACCTTCACGCAGCCTACCGACCCAAAAGTTGAGTCTTTGAGTCGGCTCGTAGTTTTCTTTTTTAGGCGAGCCTTTTGTTGTTTTCACTAAGAGAGTGTTGTATAATGTAAAGAACTCGTGCTATAATTTATTTTCTGTACCTGCATGCATATTTCCAAAACAAACTAGGACATTACATCAGTTTGTTTATAAACATTAAACCAATATCTTATCCATTTAGGTAAGAATGGATCGCCCGCGTCCCTGTCCTAGGCTGGATGTCATCATCACACCGTCAGCGGACATTACTCGCCTTTGGAACATATTCCGCCCAGTAGACCGCGCATTCCTCCGGCTCTTCATAGGAGACCTACCATTGCTCGCCGATTCTCCCATTGATTGGACCCTACTCAGAACTGCCATTAGTTTTTGGGATACTCAGCGAGCCGTTTTCAGCTTCCATGGGACAGAGTTAGCACCTACAGTAGAGGAATATGCGACGCTTCTTCAGCTGTCTACACCGGTTCATGACATCGTGGTGCCCAACCCGTTTGCCACGATACAGAAAAGACTAGCCGTCCTTTTAGGTCTCCGCAACGAAGAAGTTTATTGCGAGCTTCAGTATGGAGGGGAGCACAGCATTAGGACCACATGGCTCATAGACTTCATACAGACCAGTGCTTTGAATGCCACAGGAGAGTCTTATCAGCGCGACGCTTGTCACGGATTTCTTTTACTCATCTTCGGAACCATGCTATTCCCGTACTCGTCGAACCTCACAGACGGGGCACTTGCTCAAGTCATCCTCCAAGTGGTAGGAGGCCATAGTTATGTGGAAGCCGTTTTGGCTGAGACCATTCGGTCTCTTGACTATGTACGAGAGAATCGACGGGGCAGGATGAGAGGATCTCCACATTTGCTTCAGATTTGGCTTCTCGCACACCTCAGGCCGTTCGGCTTATCTCATCCTTTTTCATGTATCACCGACGAGCGATCACTCATCGCTCGCTTACTTCATGTGTTTCGACCTTCCGACCGTAACTACACCGACTGGATGCAGTTTATGGAGGAGCTCACCCCAGCACAGTTTTTATGGACTACACGTTGGAATCCTGGCGGTCCCATGATCATGGGATGTCCTTCGATTATAGGACTTCCCTTAATCAGTCATTTGGGGAGCACACTTATCTTTCCATCCCGAGTCATCAGACAACTCGGCGGGCTACAAGATATGCCTATAGAAGCAGATCGCACTTCACACTGCTTCAGATGGTCAAACACCACAATTTCACTCCCGGATAGGATTCTACGAGTTAGAGAGGTCCGACGCTTATGGAGCACGCGCATCGTCCAGCAATTGTACTTTCCAGAACATCCCACTGACGAGGAGCGAGCTTTTGCAGCTACAGCAGCGTATGTGATGCAGTTCCATCCATATGGATTCGCACCTGTTCGTCGACTACGCATGCCACGGATACTGCCAACATCGCACGCAGACATTTCGGATGCAGAGAGCTCAAGTCAAGGAGTCGCACGCACAGAGCTGCAGGTTATTAGGGCAGAACGAGATCGTCTTCGCTGTGAGCTAGTGGATATTCGCGCAGAACTCACTGATCACAGAGAGCTTCAGAGCGAGTTGGTTCAAACTCGTGCACGCGTAGCCGGCCAAGACAGGGAGATAGCGCGTTTGAACGCTACGCTGGATCTAGCGCAGGCAAGAGCGCGCAGGATCTCCCACCCTTGAGCTCATTTACTGAGCGTTTTTGCCTGTACAGAATTCGCGTAGCGCTCACTCAGCTACGGGTCGTAACAGTTGGCGGTTTAATGTTTATGTTTCCTTTTGAACAGACTGCCTTTGTAAATTATGAAACGCGAATCAAGCTGATGTAATGGCATTAGTGTTTTTAAACTCATACATCTCATGCATTTATATACTGTCATTTACATCTAGAAGATGGTTAACACATAACAATTGCACTTATACACTTACACATATATAGGTATTAACAACTGGCGTCGCATCGATACCCTACTCGGGCACGCGGAAAAATGGCTGAAGAGCAACAACCTGTTATCTCGGAGCGAGACGCGCCACCGATGCCTGCACAGTCCATCCCGGAAGATACACGTGTGATATCATCTCCAGCACCTACAACGTATTCCGGTGCTATTCCAACGCACTTCCCTTCTCCTGCACAAGTGTCACCCAATGTTGTCGATCCCGTGCGCTTTGCCGCACTTGAAGGGATCGTTAATCAGTTGGCTGCCAATATGAACACCAATATGACAGAGCTCATGGCAATGCTTCGGGATCAAAACCGAGCTTCCTCAAGCCATACTCCGTCTCCTGAACGCAGGACAACTGTTCATCGGAATCCGATTGACCCTCCTATTTATGTGACTGATAGCGAAGATATGTCTTTTCCAGCAACGACATATGTGCCGACAATCACTCCAGTCAGTGATCCTATGCCACCACCACCGGCTCCGACATCAGTGCCATTTCCACCCGCGGCGTTCCTATCAACAGATCCCGCAATGATCACTTTGCCGCCGCTCACCATACCTACTCAATCCCCCATTTACACCGTTCCACCACCGACGGTTCCTCCAGTCGCGATCACACAAGTCCCTGCTCCCACTATGGAACCTTTTTCATTCCAAGCTCCACAAACCCAAATGAGCTTCTCCTACCAAACTCCACCGCCTCTAAATATTCCTCCCACTGAGCCTGGCACACCTACTCATGCCGCACCTGCAATTCTACCGACGAACATTCCTCCTGAAAATGAACAGGAGAAAAGAATGAAGAGAATGGAGGAAACCATTCGAACCCTCCAAGCAGGCACGTCCCGTCATGACTTCAGCGACAGTGACTGGAATCTCTTTCCAGGCATGTTGTTACCCCCTAAGATCAAAATTCCAGATTTCAAGAGGTACGACGGGACCAAAGACCCTCGGCATCATCTCCGTCACTACCATAGCAAAATGCTTCCGTATTGGGATTATGAGGAATTTGTCGTCCAGACTTTCCAAGACAGTCTTACGGGATCAGCGCTAGATTGGTTTATGACCCTGAAAGCCGGCGACATCTCTACATGGACAGATCTCTCTCAGAAATTCCTCGACCAATACCGATTCTGTGCAGAGACACCTCCTACTCTTCTTGATCTTAGCATGGCAGAGATGAAAGAAAGTCAAACTTTCGAAGCATACGCAACGGAATGGAGGGGAAAAGCGGCAAAGCATATACCTCCAATCACTGAGCGTCAGCAAGTTCAACTGTTTCATTCTACGCTCAGAGGCGCGTATTATTCACATCTCCTGGCTCATACTTCCTCTTTCTCAGACCTGATTGAGGCAGGAAAGAAGTTGGATATGGGAGTTAAGTTAGGAAGAATTGAAGATCCGGCAAGGAATAAAGACAGAGAGACACCGAAGAAACAAACTGCCGGAACATCCAGAAGAGGCAAAAACGCGACTATCGGCATCGTCAATCCTGGACATCAAGCTCCACACCCAATGTCGGTGGACTACGCCCCTGCATTACCGATTTCTCAGCCATATGCGCATCCCGTGCAGTATATGCAACCTCATCAAACGCCGCAAGCTTACTTCTCAACCCCGCCCACTGTTATCCAGTCGCAACCTCCGCAACCGTACCCTTCTGTTCAAGTTCAACCAGTTAGACCCCCGACTTCGAGGCCTCCTCAGCCGGCTCAACGTGTCCCAGCTCCTAGAACTCAACAAGACAATACTGCTCAACCGCGTTCACGCAAGCAATACACCAATTTGCCGGCTCCTCCCTCTTACATATTCAGACAGCTCCTTGCAGGCGACAAGATCAAAACGGAAGCACCAAATCCTCGTTTCGATCCGTCCATGCAGAACCAGAATCTTCGATGCGAATTTCATCGGGGTGCTCCTGGTCATACCCTGGACACTTGTTGGAGACTCCGGGATAAAATTCAGGAGATGATTGATGCAAGACAAATCTCCTTTAATGAGGTGAAGCCGCCAAATGTCCGTGCAAATCCTCTTCCGGATCATGGATCAGGTGCAGGACCTTCTGTGAACATGATTAGCATTGCTGCTATTGAGGAGGAAGAAGATGCGCGAAAGCCCTCAATTCCATTTGCTATTAACTATGCTCCAGTAGAACTCGCATTCGCTCCCGCCCCGTTCGTTATAGAAGTTCCTGCAAAGGAGCCTTATCACGATAGTCGAGTTCCCTGGACATACGAGAGCGAGGTTGCCAGTGCAGAATTGAAGATGAGCACGATGGGAATCACGCGTTCGGGACGAGTATATCAGGGTCCAGAGCATATTGACAAAGGAAAGGCTCTTGCTACTGAATCCTCAATCGCTCCAAAAGCCGTGTCATTCTCTACAAAGAAGGTCACCGATCAAGAAGCCGAAGACTTCATGAAGGTGATCAAAGCAAGCGAGTACAAAGTGATCGAGCAAATGAGCAAGTCACCAGCTCATATATCATTGCTCGCATTGCTTTTGAACTCCGAACCTCATCGGAACGCTTTGCTGAAAGTTCTCACCGCGGCACAAGTCCCGAAAGATACTGCACCGAATAGAATTGAGGAGACGGTGAATTCTATTTTCTCAAATCAGATTTCCTTTTCGGAAGACGAAATTCCCACGGAAGGACAAGCACATTTGCGGGCGTTGCACATAGTTTGCAAGTGCAACAACCACATCGTTGGTCGAGTCATGATCGACAACGGCTCTGCTCTTAACGTTTGCCCCGTCTCCACGTTGAAACAGATGAACGTGGACATGAGTCACATTCGTGCAAGCAAGACCACCGTTCGAGCCTTTGACGGCTCTAAGAGAGTGGTGAACGGTGAAATTGATCTCCTAATCGAGGTGGGTCCTTGCTCATTCTCTATTACCTTCCAGATCTTGGAAATACCCAATGCTTTTAGTCTCCTACTTGGAAGACCATGGATTCACGCCGCCGGCGCCGTTCCTTCATCATTGCACCAGAAGTTAAAATTCTTTGCCGAAGGCAAACTCATCACTGTCAACGGCGAGGAAGATTACGCGGTCTATAAAGAAACGGCCATCCCTTATATCAGCATTGGAGAAGATCAGAATCTCCCTTTCCATTCTTTTGACATGATCTCCGTAATTCGAGACTACGGAGAGGTTAGTCCATCGCGAACTGATCGCATGATTGGAAAGGTTCTCTTGAAGAACAATTATGTCCCTGGAACTGGACTCGGGGCACGCGCACAGGGAATCCTTCGACCAATCGAAATGGAGGAATACCGCAATAGGAGGGGACTCGGCTTTCGCCCTTCCTGCCATGAGGTCACACAAGCCCGTCGCGGAAAACATCTACACCACCTTGCTGCACATTATGGGAAGCTCTATAGGGGCATGCCATTTCCACCACTCTCACAGTTTTTTGCAGCACCACCACAAATCATGGGAGACACCTCAGAGAACCCAATCACTGAAACAGATGACTTCTCTTCGGATGCGGTTGAAGCGTTTTTGGCTTTGCCAGCCATACATGCCGTCATTGAGGAGACATCTTCTAAGGTTCATATCCGTCCTGCACAGGAGGATGAGGAGCTTACCAACTGGACTTCAATCCCGCTCTACTCGGCCATAGTTGCCGATGTGTAAGACGGTCTTTATACATAATGCTACCTGCATGTCGGCAATGCCATAAGCCACATGACAGAAGAGGGGTTTTTGTTATGGCTTGTTAATAGAATCCCTGCATGTTTTTGATTTCCTGTCCCTAAATTCTCTCTTGCACTCGCTTCTAACATCTTTAATTTCTAAGACAATTCACTTTCATGTCCAGGCTCCAATCGAATCCAAATCATGGATATAACGATTCGGATTCACTCGAAACACATCTCGGAAAGTCCCTACCCATATACTTCGGGGAAGGACTTGACGAGGATGGTCGCGTGCCCGAGATAGAAGAGAGTTTGCATCGTCTCGAAAACCACCAACTCACTTCCGTTGAGCCAACCGAAGACATCAACGTAGGCAATGCAGACGAACCACGCACCCTTAGAATCGGAATAGGACTCGACTCTGCACAGAGGACCCGAATGATCGACTTCTTGACAGAGTACCAGGAGGTCTTCGCTTGGTCCTACGCCGATATGCCAGGCCTAGACCCCTCAATCGTAAAGCATTTCCTCCCACTCGATACTGAAAGATTCCCACCCAAACGCCAACACTTGCGACGTCAAAGAGCTGACCTTCTCTTACGCATTAAGGAAGAAGTCATCAAGCAAGTAGACGCGGGATTCCTGGAGGTATGCAATTACTCTGAATGGGTAGCGAACATTGTTCCAGTGGAAAAGAAAAATGGGAAAGTCAGAGTCTGCATCGACTACCGAGATCTCAATAGGGCTAGCCCAAAGGATAATTTTCCGCTGCCACACATCGATGTCTTGGTGGACAATACAGCACGCCACTCACAATTCTCCTTCATGGACGGTTTCTCTGGATACAATCAGATTCAGATGGCCGAAGAAGACAAAGTCAAGACCACATTCATCACGATGTGGGGTACATTTTGCTACAAGGTCATGCCTTTCGGTCTCAAAAATGCCGGGGCAACCTATCAACGAGCAATGGTCACTCTCTTTCATGACATGATGCATAAAGAGATCGAGGTCTATGTAGACGACATGATCGCGAAGTCCAAAGAAGGAGAAGATCATTTGGTTAACCTCAAACGATTGTTCGACCGCCTCAAGAAATACAAACTCCGACTTAACCCAACAAAATGCACATTTGGCGTCAAGTCAGGGAAATTGTTAGGGTTTATAGTCAGTGAGGAAGGCATCAAGGTCGACCCTGACAAAGTTAAAGCGATCATGGAATTGCCCCCTCCATCGACAGTGCGCGAAGTGAGGAGCTTCTTAGGACGGCTGAATTACATCGCGCGTTTCATCGCAAATTTGACAGACAAGTGCCAACCACTCTTCCGTTTGCTTCGCAAGAATGCAGCGGTCGAATGGGATGATGAGTGTCAGAAAGCTTTTGATACCATCAAGGCATATTTAAGTCAGCCGCCGGTGTTAGTTCCACCTTCACCTGATCGTCCTCTCATTTTGTACTTGACGGTGCGCCGACAATCCATCGGATGCATGTTAGGACAAAAGGACGAGTCCTCTCACGCAGAGCGAGCCATTTATTATTTGAGCAAAAAGTTCACTGAAGGGGAGTCCAACTACCCTGAGATAGAGAAAATGTGTTGCGCACTTGTGTGGGTCATGCAGAGACTCCGGCAATACACTCTCTACCATACTGTTCGCCTGCTGTCGAAGACAGATCCTTTGAAATATCTGCTTAGTACTCCGTCCTCCATGAGGAACATAGCAAAATGGCGTTGCCAACTGACGGAGTACGACATCGAATATGTGTCGCGCACATCAGTCAAGGGCCAAGCGATAGCAGATCATTTAGCAGAATTCCCGATTGTCGATGACACACCGATCGACTCTGATTTCCCCGACGAAAAAATCCTCCAAATGAGTGGTGAGGAGGAAACCACCAGATGGAAGATGTACTTCGATGGTGCAGTTAATTCCACCGGATCAGGGATTGGCGCAGTGCTGATATCCCCGGAAGGGCGCCATTTTCCTGTTGCAGCGAAGATTGATTTCCCCTGCACCAACAACATAGCCGAATATGAGGCATGTATCCTCGGCTTGCAGGCGGCAATCGACCTCAAAGTCAAGGAGCTTGAAGTGTTTGGAGATTCCATGCTCACAATCTTTCAGACACTCAAACAATGGAAGACGAAAGATCCAAAACTGGTGCCATATCATGAGTACCTTGAAGACTTGACAGAAAACTTCAAGGACATCTCATTTACATACACACCACGCATGAAGAACCAGTTCGCTGATGCACTCGCAACACTCGCTTCCATGGTTAGCATTACAAAAGAGAATCTCATCGAGCCCCTCGAATTTGAGATTGCTCAGGGTCCTGCCCATTGCGATGTAATCGACGCTATCGACGGCAAGCCGTGGTACGCAGACATTAAACACTTGCTACAAACGGGTCAGTTCCCAGCATTCACCGATCGACATGACCGGAGGACTCTTCGGCGCATTGCAGCAAATTTCTTCCTGAGCGGTGAAATCCTTTACCGCCGTTCTTTCGATGCCACACTGCTTCGGTGTGTTGATGAGAATGAGGCACAACGCCTCATGGAAGAAGTGCACGAGGGAAATTGCGGACCTCATATGAACGGGCTCATGCTAGCAAAGAAGCTCATGCGACTTGGGTACTTCTGGTCCACCATGGAGACTGACTGCGTCAAACATGTCAGGCACTGTCACTTGTGTCAAGTTTACGCAAATCAGATCAGAGCACCACCCAATGAGCTGCATCCAATGGCTGCTCCGTGGCCCTTTTCAATGTGGGGCATGGACGTGATTGGTCCTATTAACCCCAAAGCATCCAATGGGCACTTGTACATATTGGTAGCTATCGACTACTTCACCAAATGGATCGAAGCTATCACTCTTGCATCAGTCACTGCAAAGACCGTGGCACGCTTCCTCAGACGTGACATCATTGCACGTTACGGGGTCCCTGCGACACTTGTCACAGACAACGCCAAGAATTTGAACAATAAGCTCATCGATGAGCTCTGTGCACAGTTCAAGATTCTACACCGCAACTCCTCTCCGTATCGTCCACAAATGAACGGTGCAGTAGAGGCAGCAAACAAGAACATAAAGAAGATCATCGAAAAGATGACAGTTAATTACAGAGACTGGCACGAGATGCTCCCATTCGCACTCTTGGCGTATCGGACTTCTATCCGCTCGTCCACTGGATCAACCCCATACTCTTTGGTCTACGGCATGGAAGCAGTTCTTCCAATCGAAGTAGAGATTCCCTCTATGAGGATCCTTGCCGAGTCCAAGCTCAAGGAAGCAGAGTGGGCAAAGCAACGCTACGAACAGCTCAATCTCATTGATGAGAAGCGGCTAACAGCACTTTGCCACGGTCAGTGCTATCAGCAAAGAATGGCCCGAGCTTTTAACAAGAAAGTTCGTCCCCGCGAGTTCAGCCCCGGCGACCTCGTCCTGCGAAAGGTTCTGCATATTGCCCCTGATTCCAGGGGCAAATTCGCTTACAAATACGACGGTCCCTTCATTGTTAAAGAAGTCTTTGACGGTGGGGCAATCATTCTCAATGATATGGATGGGAACGAGAATGCTCTTCCGGTCAATGCTGATACACTCAAGAAATACTATCCATGATAGTGTTTCTCTCATTCCACGTGGATGTTTTCCTCAAATGCACATTTACATTTCTTTACTTTCTTCGCATGTACAATCTCCCAGCATTTTCATTTCCGCTTATTAATACACTCCCCGCTTCTGCCTTTTTCCCTTTCTCTGAACTTGTCCTGAGAGAAAAATAGTAAATCTCCCGCTAGGTTGAAAACCTCTTTGAGGCGGCCTAGGCAAAAATTAGGGAATGAGGGGCACGGTTTAAAATCCCGAAAAAGGGGAATCGTGGCAAAAGGAGAGTACAAAGCGAAATCCTCGCTAGAGTGAAAACCCGAAAAGGCGCTCTAGGCAAAAGTTAGAGGAACCGAGAGGTATGACCAAATCCAATTGGGACGGTCATAGCAAAAGGTGAGCTCTAAATGAGAAAAGAGTCTAAAAGAATACCCCGCTAGGTCGTCACGCATCTTGCGACCTAGGCAAAAGTTAGGGGCCTTCGGCAGCTCGACTATGAAGTAACAACTACACTCAGTGTGAAGCGACAACAAGTAGTAGTTTGGCAGTCTCCGATGCAAGCAAACTCTCTTTGACTCTCACAGCACAAGACACGTTTCGACATGCAGTCGAATCGTCGTATCCTTGATATGGAGGATCCCAAAATCCCTCCATTTTCCTTAATGCAAATTCTACGGGTCAAGCCCATTCTGTAAATATAAGCCTTTTGTCGAGTCACAATCTAGTGGGAGACGACCACCCCTTTAAATGGTCATCATGTTCAAATCCCCAAAGCATTATTATTCAGACTTCTTGATACATCTTCATTATGGCTATAGAGTAGGATTGACAACCACTATTAGCCCTTTTGATTCTAGTTGCAGGAAGCAGGATTTGAACCCCGAAAAGAGTTTCTTTTTGACGAATGCATGTCTGTCTTATGCCAAAGGCTACAGTCTAAATCCGAAGAGAGACCTTCAGGACAACACTCCAGGCACTCAGTTACATCGCAATCAGTTGGCGAGCAATGAAACGTCCCACCACAGCATTGATTGCGACATGGACGAAATCAACGAGGGAAGGAACACAATGATTCCTTCCACACCTCACACCACTCCCCAGTGTTTGCATTTACTTCTCACACATTTATTTCTGCAATGCACTTTCATTAGCGTGCACCCTCTCAGGACTGCAGTGCACATTTATTTCCGCAATGCACTTTCATTAGCGTGCACCCTCTCAGGACCGCAGTGCACATTTATTTCCGCAATGCACTTTCATTAGCGTGCACCCTCTCAGGACTGCAGTGCACATTTATTTCCGCAATGCACTTTCATTAGCGTGCACCCTCTCAGGACCGCAGTGCACATTTATTTCCGCAATGCATTTTCATTAGCGTGCACCCTCTCAGGACTGCAGTGCACATTTATTTCCGCAATGCATTTTCATTAGCGTGCACCCTCTCAGGACTGCAGTGCACATTTATTTCCGCAATGCACTTTCATTAGCGTGCACCCTCTCAGGACTGCAGTGCACATTTATTTCCGCAATGCAGTTTCATTAGCGTGCACCCTCTCAGGACGCAGTGCACATTCGCAACATGCGGCACCCTTCGGGTCAGTCCCGACTACTTTCCTGCATTTCAGTCCCCTTCGGGTCAGTCCCGACTACTTTTCCTGCATTGGGGTCAGTCCCCTTCGGGTCAGTCCCGACTACTTTTCCTGCATTGGGGTCAGTCCCCTTCGGGTCAGTCCCGATTACTTTTCGTGCATATTGCAAACCCTTCGGGTCAGTCCCGATTACTTTTCTTGCATTGGGGTCAATCCCCGTCGGGTCAGTCCCGACTTTAATTGCCTGTTTCAGCTTTGTTCCGAACTCTACATGTTATTGTGCACATCTCACCATATTCCCTCTTATTAGGTACAACATCCTACATATCCAAAACAAAAAGGAGAGGGCCATATAGGAAATTCCATTTTGATCATTGCTATCAAACTGGGGTGCTTTTGAAATCTTTGATTGCATCCTCTACTCGAGCAAGCAGTCAAAGAGGGGCAAGCTGTCAGCACCCCATTTTGGCTCACCATTCCAAACAATGATATTAGCAATGACCCAAGCCACGACTTGAGCAGAATACAGAAAACGGCTCGGCAGAGCAAGAAATCACTATTCATCCTCAAGTTGGCAAAATTGAGCAAATGGCCCATGGACATGACAGAAGGACTCTAGGGGTCACCAAAGGGGAACAGAGCGACCAAAGAACTCAACAATGTCCAAAACCGGCGTTTTCAGTGTATTACACGGACGGCACTATTTTCCGATAGTTCGCTCGGTCATCGGAAGATAGTGAATATTGGACTCCAAAAATCCACACCAGTGCCAAATAGATGAAAGTGTCCCCAAAGGCATTTTGCAAATCATCTGTTCTATACAGAACAACTTTCTGTATACAGACAACTTTTCAGTGGAAGTCCAAAAATGCCGGTTTCCTGGAGAAAAGTTAATTCCAAATATCAGACGCGGCCATGCCCCATCAGCACACAGAGTAGGAACAACGCTTCAGATTGTCTTTTGGAAGTCACACAGACACTTCAAATGACTTCCGAACGGCAAAACAAGCATACCCCTCTTCAGAAGAGCATAGCCGGAGAAGGGTCTGATGGAATTACGGCAAACGAAGTTCATACTGCATTGCCCAGAAAACTCTAGCAGACATTCACAATTGGGCAAAACAGACAGCAAAACCCTTCGCGGTTTCCCGAGTAACCTCCGAAGAGCGGAAATGACCATTTTCAGTGGAAATCCATATCCGGAGGTCCTCTTTGGGGAAATTTGACGCCGAATGCTTACGTTACACAATGCTAGCCTTCTTAAGGCTCAATGTGGAGTCGTCGGAATAATTCACACAACTCATCTAGATCTCTCAAACAGTGCTTTAGAGGTCTCAGATACACTCTTCAAGTCCTTGGAGGTCTAATCTTGACAAACAGAGATTACAGTAATCTCCGGAGTGCCCAAGCAACTCAGAAGTCATCTTGAGAAAACCAGTCTCGGCCTCCTAGGACGTCTCCGGCCCCACGTTAGCATTACCGGCTTAAGGGATGATTGTTCACGTGGTTTGACAACTTATGCCAAAATGACCAACATGAGATGCAGACACGGGATATGCTGTCAGAAGCGGACAACTTCGCCCCGATCACTTGCAATGGGCAAAATCGGCTCCCGAGCCCCACACACATCCGGGACATTTCTCAATAGAAAATGTCAATCTTGGGCTCATTAACTCCGTTTTCACGCGTATACCGACAATTCGACGTTCAATTCGAACCACGAACTTCGAATACGCGACCAATCGAGACCCGAGTCTTTTCCCGGTTTCTCCTCACAAGCCGTGGGACCCACGGGCTGCCCAAGGGCAACCGCCCTTTGCCCCAAACTTTTCGGCCTTTTCCCCTTTCCTCTCTTGCCCTCACCTAGCCCAAAATATCTTTGGTCTTCCAAGTCAACACTCAAGCCATTAACTCCACCTCCATTAATGCTTCTTGGCTCTTCCTCATCAAGATACTTGGATGACATTCATCCTCATCTCCATTAGGGCAACCGACCTTCATTAATGAGGCCCTTAATGGTGCTTTGTTTTGCTTAATTGCTCATTAGCTTCACATATATATTGCCTATTTGTGATTAAGCTAATCATTCATGAAGCACACCTCATCTTGCTAGTTTCTCCCTCTAGAAAATGCTCTCAACTCCTTAGGAACCAGCAGCAAGCAAAGAACTTCATGAAAATCAAGAATCAAGCCAAATAGCTTTGGAGTTTAGGTCGGGATCCATAGCGGGCACTATTCCGACTTATATCCAAAATTCTTCAAACTTCATAGACGACATGTTTCGGACCCAAGGATTCCATTTCTGAACCCAGTTTTTTAGTTTGGAGTCGTTTGCTTATCATTTTGGATCATTTCGGGTGAAGTTGGAGCTCTCGGGTGAACAGTGCCCGTCACCAGGCGTCACCGAGCGCAGCCAGGCGTCACCGAGCGCAGCCAGCATCCGCAGCCAGGCAGCCAGGCGTCGAGCGCAGCCAGCATCCGCAGCCAGGCGTCACCCGCGCACGCCCGCGCCCGTCACCAGCGCACGCCGCGCCCGTCACCAGCGCACGCCGCGCCCGTCACCAGCACGCCCGCGCCCGTCACCCGCGCACGCCGCGCCCGTCACCAGCGCACGCCGAGCCCGTCACCCGCGCACGCCGCGCCCGTCACAGCACGCCGCGCCCGTCACCCGCGCACGCCGCGCCCGTCACGCCGCGCACGCCCGCGCCGTCACCCGCGCACGCCGCGCCCGTCACCAGCGCACGCCCGCGCCCGTCACCAGCGCACGTCCGTGCCCACTAGCTCCCGTCACCGTGCTCGACCGTGCCCGTGCACGTCCATCCTTGCACCCGAATACCCTTTTAAGGGTTCCACCGAGTCACCCGACTCTCAAACACTTCCCCGACTCTTTCCTCGTATTCCGAGGCTAGGTAAAACACTTTCGACTTAGAGGAGTTAGGACTTTTTATATTTTTGCATGGCTATGGAGTATTATGGTGTTTTCATGCATGTTTCATTCACAAGATTTAATTTTTATGCAATTTTATGTTATATTATACACGTACACTATCTTAGGACTTGCTACCATGTCGGAAAGGGGCTTGGATCATCATAAAGAAGACTATCCCGACCCTATTATGGCACATTAAGTCTCGGCCAATTCTCTAAAGGAGAGGGTTGAGATTTAAATTGCTCTTTTCGGGTTAAGATCGGTCTCCTTAGCCTATTCAAGTTAATTTCCGAGTTTGTTTATCATTATTGCATGCATGAAGCCGGTGTTATGTTATCCTTTTCCTTAATTAACACGTTTGTGAATGTTTGTATGTTTGAATGAGCTAAACAAATCGTGATAACGCCGGCTTTTGTTAAAAAAGGGTGCTATTTATCACGGTCGATGTTTGAGCATGCGAGAAATAATTAAACCACGATTAGGAAATCGTTCGTGACTCGGATAGAGCCATGAGAACCTTCGGCCACCCTTCACAAGATGAAGCCGAGGGCTTCTTGGCCTTCCTTGAGTCAAGAATGAATTCCTTATCTCAAGTTTAATTTGTTGATCGGATGATGTGAAGTTTTACTTCAATGTCTTTACGATTCCCATATTAAAATATCATGTAAAGACTCTTTTAAACAAAGCATGCATGGATTCGAGTATCGATGACTCATTCGGGTCCATTTGGTTATGAGGATAGTTTCGGTCATTAGACCAAATTATCCTCGATCCTTATGGAATCGTCTTGGTCGTCGAGTCGCGAATCGTTTTCACAATTAATGCATTCGGCACAACCCTTAAGCATTAATGCCACAAACTGGTTAATCGGGACGCTCACACGATTAAACTCACTTCACACTGATAAAGTTTACCCGAATTGGACATTAACTGATAACTCGCGTCGACGAGTCGTCAAAGGATGTTGGTGCCCTTTTTAAACTTATCAATTTCAAAACCCGAAACGCGCGGTCCGATGTAGCATGGACGTCTAAAAAGGGCTTTTGTGTCTCAACTTGAGTTTTCACTTGATTCCAGGTAACTCATGTCAAGATACAGAAGATCTTTCTGGATCACTTCCGGACAGATCAACCGATTCTTTGGCTTTTTCAGGGTTCTTGCACAACCCTGGATGATCCAGGGAATCGGTCGACACCGGCTACAGGCCGAGGTGGCCCGCACTGTGATGTTTCCCCTTTTTTCTGAAAACAATTTTCAAATAAAGGGCAAAATCGTCTTTTCACAATCCAGCGACATCCTTAGGGTTAGCATAACAGAAACACTACAGTACGGGATAAGAACGGGCTACCTGTTCAGGTGCAGGTTCATCTGCATAGCCTTTTCTTATCTAACTGATGAGTTTCTGCTATCCTAACATAGACTCGGGTAACTAGAACAGTTGATCCTTGTCAGAAAACCTGTGAAATGTTGATTAACCTTTCACTCGACCTAACCAAACACTAGATAATGGTTAGGAGGAATTCTAGATTCCAAATCTAGAGTCAAAACACGAGTTTGGTTAATTCAGTGGTAATTCAGTGTCACAATACAGAACAACTGTAAAAGCGATTCACACACCTGAGATTTGACTCTCTTTGTCAAGTTCTCAAAACAAAGCCGAATGCTGAAACATTGGCATATGTTTGATTGTTTAGCATATGGCATTTGCTTGCAAAAACACCCCTGGGTTAATAATCTGTTAATTCACGTAAACAAGACAATAACAAACACTTTGTCTGTTATTAACCTGTTGCTTGTTATCTTTCTACACCTGTTTGCCATGCGGGTCGGGCCTGACCCCTAGGCCGAATAATATTAGGGTTCAACGCCCTAATCATCGAGCACAGGGTCCAACACCCTAATCAACACTCACAGGGTCCAACGCCCTATTCAGTGAGAGCGTTCATTGAATTTCAGTTCTTCGGTCTTTTCCCTAAACTCACGGTGAGTTAGAGTGGAATAATAACCGAACGCGAAACGACTGGAATTCGACCCTTTTGCAATTTGTATTTATTGTTTTTGAGAGCATTGTAAGGATTCTATTTGGTGCATTTTATTCTGTAAGAATTCCAGTCGGTGAGCGAACGGTCCGAGAGTCGAATTAATCGAATCGGTCTAATGCTTGCCCAGACACAAGTGAATCCAAGATATCGCGGTTCTGGTTCACGCAGGGATTCAACCTCCATGGTTCGATGAACTGTAATGCAAGATTGTGAACCAATTCCCCGACATATAGATTTACTTCTTTCCCGGCTTCTCAACCGACATCGTTTGGTTCATCGAATATCCGGTGTCAAAACGTGCGAGCCGAGTGCAGCTTAATTCACGCGGTAAATAATAAAACATGCAAGCCTAGCAAACCAGAGTACCGAAAGGGCGTGCGGGATATAGGCCCGCACGTAACATGAACCCCCGAACACGGATTTTCCGGTTCCGCACAGATCAATGCCTTAACAACAAACTAGGTGTTCCATACCCCTAGACCCAGGGTAACTTATCCGCCCTCGACCTTCGGGTCGTAAAATGATAAGTGGCGACTCCTTCTCTCACGCGTGTCCGACGCGCGTCCCCGCGGGAAGGTGGACGTTCCGACCAAGCCGCGCGATCCAAAAGCGCGCGATGCGGGCCCCGACGAGAGTCCACATTCGGGTCCGTACAACTCCTTGACCCGATCGAGTTTCGGTGGGTCTCTCGTGTCGTTCCTAAACAACCCTTGCATTCAACGAACGACATACACGTGAGGATGACATATGTTTTATTAGTTTGACATTAACATAACGCCGATTTACACAAAATAAACACCAAGACATTCAACATCGTATTCACGAAATCAAAAAACGATTTTTCCAACTTCACGATGGGATTAAGGGGGTGCGCGGGGGGGAATAGCGCCTCGAGGAGGAAAGGAGAGCCCGAAGGCTTCGGGCACGCCAAGGAGCCTCACGGCCTCTATTGCAACGAGGATGGCCGTGGGTCCTTGGCATGGCCGAACCCTCCTCAAGCTCTTCACCCTTGACCCCGTATTGTTCCCTTCATTTAATCACGTTTAGCCATGGTCATAATCACATGAAATCATACAAATCACACACGAACGACACGTTTAAATGGAAACAAACAACACGAGGTCGATTCAACTAATAACGAAGGATGAAAACACGGGAATCGGCCCGAATCGGGGTGGAAGAGGCTTCCCGGACTCGTGTGACCCAAGGAAGCTCTCGGCCACATTCCTTCAAGGAAGCCGTGAGCTTCCACGGCTCACACGGGTCGGGAGGTTTCTCCGGCCCCGATTCTGGTCTTTTCCCGTCATGCCATCGTGTTACGTGCGATTATTAAACATTAAAAAAGGACATAGGAACCGACCCTTTTCGGGAAGGGGGAGACCGTCCTAGCCTCGGATGGATCAAGGGGACTCACGGGTCTCCCTAGAGTTGGCGTGAGTCCCATGGCCCAATCCAGGCCAAGGAAGCCTCTCCGTTCGGATCCGAGTCGTTTCCCATCATGGCACGCAAGGTTAAACATCATATGGACACGGCACGGTCATGTGGACGAGTATAACAACGCACGTTGCATGGAAATGCATGGGAGATGAGGATCCGAAAGAGAAAAACGTCAACTTTCATGTATTCCGGTTCTCTAAAGCACATAAACACTTCACATACATAAAGATCGGAGATCCTAGCTCTTCTAAGTTGTGAGTAGGGATGTTACCTAGCCTCGTGCACGAGGAAAAGAGTCAGGGAAGTGGTCTTTGAGAGTCGGAAGACTCGGTTAGGGCGAAGGGCAGTAGGCGACCCGGGTAGGCGCGGCTGCGGCAACCGCGGGAAAACGGCTTGGCACGCTCGCTCCGACCACGGAACGGTGCAAGGTCGGGCTCGTTGGACTCCTAAGAGGCAGATCTAGGTGTGCACGGGCAGACCCGATCGTGCCGAACCCTGAACAAGTCGGAAATAATGAGAGAAGTTCCAGTGAAAAACAGAAACCCCGGTTAGTGAAAATGGGCAAAACGGAGGTCGTGCACGGGTGGTCGGCCCTCGGATCGTGACCACCTCTTCACGAGAGAGGGTGAGGTGGGTTGTGAGGAGCCCTTTGAACGTGATGGCACGACTCGCCGAAGTCGTGGGAAGAAATGGCACGTGGCTTGCTCGGTGTGCGCGGCTAGGGAAGTCTCGGAACCCGAAAGTTCTCACGGCTGGAACGGGGTGGTTGGAGGCCTCAAATCGAAAATATAAGCCCGGAAATGGACTTAGGGGGTGGGAAATATGTAGGCTAGGAAGTTTGATGATTTTTGGCTTAAGTCGGTCGGGTGGTTGGTTACCGGAATATCGGGTGGTTTTCCGGCGATTTTAGCCGGTTTCGGCCTTGGCACGGGGAACGAAAGTGGGGGGAGGGGCTGGAGTGGAGGGGCTGGAGTTTGAGAGGATTTTAGAGGGAGATTGGCTTGAGAGAGAAGGAGAATGAAGAAGTCATTAAGTCTAATGATCAATGGGAACTTATAGGATGTGTTGAATGGCTTGATTAAGGGGAGTTGATTGCGGTTTAATGGGCTAATGGGCTGCCGAATCTAACTTAGAGGGTTGCTGAAAAATTAGAGAAGCATTGATGAGGGGAAAATGTCACATAGTGTGTAGGGAAAGCAAGAAAGAAGTGATAGCAAGTGATGGAGTGTGATGGATGTGATGGATGGAGTGTGTAAGAAGATTTGAAATGGGTGGTGGAGGGAGCTTCTTGGGTTTGAGCCACCGAATTGAGCCGTTTGAGCCGCGCTTGGGCTGCTGTCATGTCATTCGGAGCCGAGGGTTGAGCCGTGGCTTGGGGTTGAGCCGCGGCTTGACGGCTTGGCTTGGCTGAGCTGTGGGTCAATTCGATTGAGAGAAAAGCCGGAAAAATGCTTGAAACCCGATTGAGCTTGCATCCGACCTCCGATGTCCAATTAATTTGAAGATTTGGAATGCTTGAATGACGAGGATTTGGATGAGCCTAATATCACCATGCGTCGTGTGGGCGAGCGTTCGGGCGACTCGGCGCCTCGGGAGTCGGTTTTGCCCTGTTCGGACGTTCGGAGTGGAATTTAGCGTCCCTTGGCCCTCAATTGATCTTTGCGCATTCTTGCATTCGTTTTGGCGATCCTTTTGCCCCGTGGGGGATCATTGGCTCGTCGTCCTCGGGGGGGCCCGTTGGCCCGGGAAGACCTAGGGGCCTTGACCGGGATTTTCTCATTGCGCCCTGGATGCCTTGAGGTGCTTGGAGATTATTGTGAGGTACTCAGAGATCGTTGTGGTCTCTGCCCTCCGTGGAAATACCCGAAGGTTCGCCGGGAGGGGTTCGTGACCATTGAAACGTCCTTCGGGAAATCGAATCGAGTTCCGAAAGGTTATCTGAAGCTTGTTCCCCGACCCTGGTGGTCCCTGGGTGCCTGTAGGCCCGCTTAGAAGGGCCATTTGTGTGTCAGTGGAGCGAGCCCCGGGAGCTCTGAAAAAGGCGTCCGTGGGGGATCGGGGGTCCCGGCTCAAGCAGGATGTCCCGGAAATGCGCCCGGACGCGTCTTTGGTCACTTTGGCACTGAGGGGGATTTTGAAGTCCCATATTGGGCACCTTTCGGTGCTTCGGTGACTCAGTGATGAATAGTGCCACAGTGCCAGCTCCGTGGTTTTAGGAGTTTTTGTCCGTCTGTCCTTCTGACTGTTCTCTTCCGTCTCTCTCGGTGGATTGTGCTCTTCTCTTACTGTCCATGACCTTGTGCCTGCCCATTGGCTTCTTCTGATTGCCGGGTGATGAATAATGCCCCGGGCTTCGGTTGGGGATCCTCGCATGGGGAGCCGGTGGGCCAAAATGGGGTGCTGACGGCTTGCCCCTCTTTGGTTGCATGCTCGTTTAGAGGATGGAGCCGAAGATCATGAGAGGCACCCCCTTTTCGGTCCCGGCGACCGCTTCTATTGTTGTTCTCTGTGACAGGGGGGATGTGCGAAGGTGTCCGAACCTGTCGTAGGACAACCACTTGATTAAGAAGCGATCGTTATGAAATGCAGGAGTGGGGTCTAAGCCCGCGCGACAGCATGCGCAGGGCCAAGGCCCGTGGAAAGCAGTAAAGTTACTAGGCCGAGGCCCATGGAAAGCAGTAAAGTGGGACGCGAAGTCCGTGGACGCGAAGTCCGGAAAGCAATAAAGTTACTAGCCGAAGCCCATGGAAAGCAGTAAAGTTACTAGGCCGAAGCCGTCGAAAGCAGTAAAGAGGACGCGAAGTCCGTGGACGCGAAGTCCGGAAAGCAATAAGTTACTAGGCCGAAGCCCGTGGAAAGCAGTAAAGTTACTAGGCCGAAGCCCGTGGAAAGCAGTAAAGTTACTAGGCCGAGGCCCGTGGACGCGAAGTCCGGAAAGCAATGAAGTTACTAGGCCGAAGCCCGTGGAAAGAAAACAGTAAAGTACTAGGCCGAAGCCCGTGGAAAGCAGTAAAGTGGACGCGAAGTCCGTGGACGCGAAGTCCGGAAAGCAATAAGTTACTAGGCCGAAAGCCCGGGGAAAGCAGTAAAGTTACTAGGCCGAAGCCCGTGGAAAGCGGTAAAGTGGACGCGAAGTCCGTGGACGCGAAGTCCGGAAAGCAATAAAATTACTAAAGTGTAGGGGAGGCAGAAGTAGAGATCGATGCCAGGTGGCATCTCAGAGGTGTCGGCAGAAGCGAATCGTTCGGTTTGGAGCGAAGTCGTGCTCGTGCGACGCCAGGCATCATTTGTTGCGGCTTGAGCAGGAGTCGGGTGGCTTTTCCCCCATAGGGCCCTCCACTCGGCTCGAGGTTGCGATCTGCTGCATGAGTCAATCGCGTGTCTGTCAAGGAGGAGATGCCCCTTGGGGTTCCATGCGTATCTGCAGAGAGGAGCATAACTCTTCGTTAGTCATGTGGACAGTAGTGCGCGCCAAGTGTATAGGGCTGATGTGTCCCGAAGGTATTGATCTGCTGTAGATTGGCGTTGCTTGCTGCGATGAAGTTGCTTCGTCGATGCTTTGCCCTTGGGGTGGCTGTGTGTTTGATCTGCGGAAGCCGCTTTGCTGCTGGGCGGTTACTCGTTACTCTGCGGATGTCAGCTCGTCGCAGTGGCGATTGTAGTTCGCTAGGGAAGCCCGGTCTTGCGATGTGGGACTTGAACTCTGGGGTAGAGTGCCTACGTATCCCGAGGAGTCGGGAATCAAAGTCTGCCGTAGTTCCCGCGTTTGTACCTGTGATCCTAACATCATTAGTAAGTCATGGGATTACTAGTGATTTGTAAGCACAGGTAAAAGGAAGTGTTTGTAACGCATGCTCTTCAGTTTCGGGTCGCTTGGGCGATCCGTGGAGAGGTTTGCTTTGGTGATGCCAATGGGGGTCCCGCTTTCAGAGGCCCGATGTGAGGCCTCGGGGCTCCTGTTGGCCTTGCATGGGCATATCGAGACGTCCTCAAAGGTGCCCAAGTGGCTCTATCGGTTGTTCGACGCGCCCGTGAACTTAGGACCCTTCTCATCAGGGTACCGTAGGGTGGCTGCATTGTAACCCGCATGCTGAATTTTGTTCAAATTTGGTCAGACCTCGGTCTAGTCATTTCCAGAGTGTTATGACTAGACTCCGGGAAGAAATGTCTAGGATTTGGCTTTGCGGTAGCCGATTGAAGGGTGGCCGTGACCCATTTTGGAGTTGTGCAATGACAAAGAGAAAAAGAGAAAGCTTGGGGAGACGTTGCCCAAGGCTAAAAGGATACACGAGTTCACGCTTGCCGTGAGATGTACCCCTTCTCTTCCGTCCTTCGTTGGTGTTGGCTGTTGGATTGTTTGGATTGCGTGCTTGGTCGCCCGCTGTGCTTGAAGAAGAATCCGCCTTGGACGGTTGAGTTCGGTAGGAGAGCCGATCGGGGATCGTGTTGGAGTAGATAACCTGGCCATTTCCCTTGGGGATCCCTGGTCCGCGCAGTGTGCAAAGGCCCAGGGGACTATTTTGTTTATCTCTCATTTTACTCTCCTTTTGCTACGGTCACCCGCTCAGGGCCGTACCTCTAACCTAAAGGGGATGAAACTCCTTTTGCCACGACCGCCCGCCTCGGGATTTTCAGTCGTGCCTCTCTTTTGCCCTAACTTTTGCCTAGATCGCCCCATGGGTTTTCAACCTAGCAGGCTTGATTCTTTTGTCTCGAGTTTGCAACGGCGAAGGTTTCGAATAATTCGACCTCCGAGTGCGTTACGTTCTGTCTCCGTCGAGGAGTTGCGACTGCTGCTTCCCTTTTTGTCGGGATTCATTCATTTCTTTTGGATTGGGGGTGCCGGTGCTTTTGGTGAACTCGGCATTGCCCCATTTTTTATTGGCGGTTTTTCCCGCTTCTTTTCTCTCTCTTCATTGGCGTGTTATCCCGCTTCTTTTCGCTCTGTTTTTTTTTTCTCGCAGCTGGGGTCTGTATTGTGCCCCTTATATTTGTTTGAAAACTCCTCGACTTTGCATCATCGAGGCTGCTTTTGTTTGCTTTGCCCCATGGAGACTTGATGTACTTTGTAGTCTTAGCCCAATTTTGTGAGGGTTGGTTTTCCCAGAAGTCTGATGCTTGTGCACTCAAAAGCCGAACTTCGCGTCTTTTGTCCTTGCAAACTTTACAAGTCCTTTCCCCTATTGTCTAAAAAGAAAACAAAATTTCCCCAGGAGTGTGGGTGACCAAGGTTGCTTCGCGGGAATGTTGGACAGGGATGCCCCGGTCTTTGTGATTTGTGTCGGGCGTCTTGTACAATCATCGTCCCCGATCGTGCTTGTGGCTCCAGCATCAGTTGTACGCCGGAAGGGTGTCTCTCGAAGCCGATAGGCATGTTTGTTTGTCGATTGAGACGGTTGCGCTGAAGGCATGCGGCTCGTTCGGATGCTTCCGTTGTCGGCTTCATAGGGGGTACCTCCTTGTCGGCCCTTCCTTACTAAAGTATAGGAAGAAAGACCGATAGGAGTTCTCGAGGAGGTGTGAACCGCGCATCGCTCTTCGCCCGCGACTAGCGTGTCCCTATGAAGGATGACAAAGAGGATGATGCATTAGGCGATTATGCGGTGGAATATGTGGTAAGAAATGTAAGGTGGACCCATGGGAAATTCCTTCGTCCAGCGCGCGACCATGGGGTGCCGCACGTGGGGGACACTCAATTCGGGAGTCTAATCATCACTACCCTGGGGTGGTCAGACTGTGATCGTGAGCCGTATAGGCGTACTTTCCCAATTGCTGGTTGGCATGCACAGCCGTCCTAGGAAAGGCTCGAGAAGCCGGATCCCAGGAGGACAGACGAATCGAACAATTCGACAAAACCAATAGGGCGTCCTGAGAACTGTCCTAATGCCCCTTTCTGTCCGGAGTCCGCTTGGGAATGTATTAAGATAAATGTAAAAAGAGAGTTTAGGGAAAAGTGCATGTTGCCCTAGTGGTGGTGATGGCCACAGTGGAGGGTGGGCAGGGATCATTCTCCGGTCGGAGATGTGACCGTGCTAGTGACTCTCGCGGCGGGTGGGCGGGAGGGCCATGCTCTGTTCGTCAGAGCCGTTGCTTGTGATCTTTTGCGGTTGAAGGATTAGACTTGCTCCTCGGAGTATCGCTTGGATGAATTTGAATCCAAGTCGATTTTTGACTTTAGATGAGCCTGAAAGCAGGAGTAGATGCGAGGTGTCAAAACCTGAAAGCAATAAATACTGGGCCGGGCCCGAAAGCAGAGTAAATGTAGACCAAGGCACGAAAGCAGAGTAAATGCAAGATCGAGGCCCGATGCGGGGCCGAAGCCCAAAAATGGGGCCGGAGCCCGCTGCAGGGCCGAAACCCAAAAGTAAATGCAGGGCCAGAGGCCGATGTATGGTCGAAGCCTAATGCAGTAAATGCGGGGTCGAAGCCCGATGCAAGGTCGGAGCCGATGCAGTAAATGCAGGGCGGAGCTCGATGCAGGGGTCGGAGCCCGATGCGGGGCCGAAGGCCAATGCTATAAATGCGAGGCCGGAGCCCGATGTAGGGCTGGAGCCCGATGCGGGGCTGAAGCCCAATGCAGTAATGCAAGGCCGGAGCCCGATGCGGGCCGAAGCCCGATGCAGTAAATGCGGGGCGGAGCCCGATGCAGGGCGGAGCCCGATGCGGGGCCGAGGCCGATGCAATAAATGCGGGGCCGGAGCCCGATGCAGGGCCGGAGCTCGATGCGAGGCCGAGGCCCGATGCGGGGCCGAAGCCCGATGCAATAAATGCGGGGCGGAGCTCGATGCGGGGGCCGAAACCCGATGCAATAAATGCGAGGTTGATAGGAAAGTGCAAGAAATGCGAAAGCAAGGTCAATGCTGAGGAATAGCGCAAGGCGCTGCAATGCGGTGACGCTGATTTGCTTGCGGTCTTGCTTTGTGGGGCAGGGAGGATAGGGACTTGGTGTTGAAACCCGAGGAGCTGAATGGATGGGGGACGTTTATTGTCTCAATTGTGATCGATCAGTATTCAGGCTGTCTTCTTGTGTAGAATTTCCTACAATGGGAAAAGAAAACAATGAAGGAGCAAACTATATTCGCGATTTCAGCGTAAGGGCACAGGGGATTGAACTAGCCTGGTAGGCGTCATGCAAGCACACCGAGGACATGCACAAGGTGTGTCGAGGATGCATGCATGGGCAAGGTAGGGGGTGTACTCGCACGACGCGGAAAGGGCACGCTCAGTTGTGCTGATGGAAGCATTTGTAGCATGGAGGGACGTGTGCTCAACCATGCAATGACGTAGTTGATTGCGCGGGATTAATGGGAGCTGGTGGTGCTTGGATGGTTGGCCCTTGAGCTACTGATCGTCTCGCCGTGGAGGAAGGGTGAGGACCATGAGAGGTCCACCACAAAAAGCGGTCATAACTTTGTCTACCGTGTGGTAGTGTTAATTATGTGTAAAACAGTAAATGAATAGGATGCATGCAATGCATGAGTTTCAAAAGCTAATGTTGTCGTTCACATTGACTCAAAAGGTTCAAAGTACAATGCAAATTTTTGTAAAATAGAGCCTTAAGCTGATTGCCACCACAATCGGGGTTTGAGCGAGCGCGGCCTCGGAAAGCACCGGATCTAGGCGAGGGCCTTGCGGAGACATCCATCCTAGAGTGCATGTGTGGGTCTTCATGAGGCCCCTTCCTAGACCTCTCCAAGGCGGCGTTCGCTTAAGCGAGCTCCTGACCGCATCTCTGCATCTTGGTACGAGTTGGGAGAGCTCCTCTGAGGTGGTTGGCCGGCGAGGTCTTCGTTTCTCAGTGACCTCTTGGTGATCGAACCTAGTGTTGATGAGGTCGATCATGTTGTCCCAGAGTATACGCCATCTGCATTTCGTGGCGGGTCGGTGAGGTCCTTGTGTGCTGGTGGACTCTGTCGAGGCGCGGGCAGGAGGAGGCGAGCGAGGCGTCCCTTACAAGACGACAGGAAAATCCGCTTAGGACTCGTCAACATGAATGACATCCTATTTTTTGAAAATTGCATGATGCATGTGTGCGACGAGAGTAATTGCCCACGGCTTAATAGAAATTACATGTACACGCTCTTGAAATGGAAAAGACTCAAGTGGCACGCAGGCCGACTCTATGGACTGTTGTCGGCGCGTCGGGTTGAAGGCTTGCATGGAGGCATAGCACGATGCATGGTTCGGTGCTACAGGGACCGTGCTATCTATGGATGGGGGCTCCCGACTCAAGGGTGTGAATTCTTGAAATCGAGCGAGGATCTTTGGGGGCCAGTTCGGTGGCATAGCCGACTCGATCCGTTCCTTTACTCGGAACCTCTGAC